>NW_021620751.1:1943426-1958933 GCF_004785775.1 Grammomys surdaster
AGAGAGAGAGAGAGAGAGAGAGAGAGAGAGAGAGAGAGAGAGAGAGATTGAGAGAGTATGAGAATAACAGGAAAAAGAGGCCAGTGGCTATGAGTTTGAGAGAAAGGTGGGGAGGTAAGTGGAGGGGTTGGAGGAAGAAAGGGGAAATGATATATTTTAATTTCTTTTTTTTTTATTGTGAGTGGCTAAGGAGATGGCTAATCTGTTTAAATTACTCGTTGTTCCTGTAGAGTACCCAGGTTTGCTTCCCAGCGCCTACAGTGTTGACTCATAACCATCTGTAACTTCAGTTCCAGCAAATTTGATGCCCTCTTCTGGCCTCCATGGACACTGCATGCATATGAACTTCATCCAGATAGATACTTGGAGACAAAACACCCATAAACATAAAATCAAAGTAAATCTCTTTAAAACGTATAAGTGATGAAAGACATGTGTACTGGGTACCGTGGAAATCCAAGTGGAGATGTTGATAATTCCTCATGGCATTAAGATATTGTAAGGGACCTCAGAGTCAGCATAGAACACACCCACACATCAAATTCTCAGCATAAAGGAGATTTATTACCCTGGAGGAACAAGAACAGGGCAAAGAGAGGGCTGCCTCTGGATGAGGCCAAGATAGACAGCAAGTGATTTTACTCCAAGGGTTTTTAAGGAGAAAAGGGGAAATTGTGCAAGGGTCAGTTGGTAAATCCTGATTGAACAGGTTAGCAAGTGTAGCTAAATAATGAATTTTGATTGTGGGTCCTTGATGTTTGGATAGTTGGACCTTGTAGTTTTAGCCATAAGGAAGTGGCCAAATAAGAGAATACACCTTGGGGCTAGCTTTAAGAATGTAATCTAACCACTTAGCAAGGGAGAGTGAAGAAGAGAAGGCAAGACTCTGTTAGCCCTTCAGATATGTAATTACCTGTATTTTCTAAAGTACCCTGGCAGTTTGTAAAAGAAATGTGTGTCAAACAAATGGTGGCTGAAGTGGAATTACCAAAATAGATAAAGAAAATTTGGAAAGTACAAGACAAAATAATGAAAGAAGAGAATTACCATTTTCAGTGTTCTTTGGTGTTTCCCCCGAAGTTCATATTGAAGGCAAGTCTTCAGTGTGCCAACACTCAACACTGAGGGTGAGAAGCAAAAAGTGACAGGGTCAGAAGGAACTCTGCTGTCATGCCTACATCGATGCATTTGCCACAGAAGGACCTGGTTATCTCAGGATTGTATTCCTCTTAAGAATAAAATCGATCTTAGATTTCTCTCCATTTATCTGGCGTGTACTTGTCCTTCCAGCATTAAGATATTGTAAGAAGCTTCCCCAACCCCATTAGAAGCCACACATCTTAGACTTCTTAGCCTCCAAATATATGGTCCAAATAAATTTCTGGCTGTGGAGAGACATCATGACCAAGAAAATTCTTGTAAGGGCAAATATCTAATTGAGGCTGGCTTACACTTTCTGAGGTTCAGTCCATTATCATCATGGTGGGAAGCATGGCAGCATCCAGGAAGACATAATGGTGAAGGAGCCAAGAGTTCTACATCTTTATCCAAAGGCAGCCAGAAGGAGATTGTTTTCTGCACTGGGTGGAGCCTGAGCATAGGAGGTCTCAAAGCCCACCTACACAGTGACATACTTCCTCCAATAAGGCCACACCTCCTCCAATAAGGCCACACCTCCTCCAATAAGGCCATACCTCCTCCAATAAGGCCAAACCTCCCAATAGTGTCACTCTCTGTGACCAAGCAGATAAATTCAAACAGATGAATGTGTGAGGGCCAAACCTATTTAACCACTACATCTATCAATCATGTGCTCATACATGTATGTAGGTGGACAAATGCTGTGACGAATGTGTCAGAAGGCAGCTCTTGTAGTCCATTCTCTCCTGGTATCCGGTGGATCAGGAACTGAATTCAAGTCCTCTGGATGGAGCACAGGTGCCTATACTTGCTAAGCCATCTTGTCAGTTGGCCTTCCTTTCTCATTATGACTTACCCAGTATGGAGTATTTTGCAATAACAGTAGAAATAGTCCAAAATACAATGTAGCTGTTCAATCAATCATTAAGTAATTATTGGATACTGACCATTATCAGATTCTTTGTGTGGTTAAAACAATGAAAAAATGGAGACATAGTCCCTGCTCTCATGAGATGGGTGATTTAGAAGAGAAGATATACAATGACTGATTGATTGAATGAATGAATGAAAGAATGAATACAGAATCATAATGTTATAAAGCAAAAATGATGGTAATATGAGAACAATGAGGGACACTGGGTCACTGAGAGATGAGCTGAAAGACCTGAAATTCATGTTGGAAGCTGAGCAGACCAGGGGAAAGGTTGGCGTAGGGACAGAGGAAACACCATTGCAATGAGGAAAGAAAAGATCAAAAGATGAAGAAAATATCAAATTCATGGAAAGGCCATCTCTGCACAGACTATGACCCAAGGAAGTAGTAGTACCTAATTGAACATGCAGCATGGTAGGGAGATAGTTGTCTGAGTAGAGAGGCCTGAAGAGGACTTTTTGGCGATTAGAGGCCTCTGAGAAGTGAGTTCAAGATAAATGTCTCTGGGAGATGGAAGCCAGCTGTGGTGTTTGTCTCTGAGGCCCTTGCTACAGTTCAGAGGTTTCACGCTCACATTAAGGTGCAATGGAAATCCTTTAAGAGCTTTTGGGAGGGGAAACAGTTGATCAGCCCTTCCACAAAGAGTCAAAGCTTAAGGAGACTTGAACCAGAGTGATGAGTGGTGTAGAGGAATTTCAATCCAGCAACATGGCTGCCCTCATCCAAAGAACTTCTAGATCTATGAGATCCAGCCAAATACAGACACATCCTGAATTACGTTTGATCTGGCTGTACACACCTTTAATCCCAAACAATGCAGAGAAGGTTAGTTTGTAGAAAGAAGTAGCCACATTTGGAAGTGACATCTAGTTGGAGGGCAGTTCAGTGAGTGGAATTGAGTTGAGGAGTCAGTTCAGTCAGTTGGGAGTCACTACAGTGAGTGCAGTGCAGTGGAGTTGAGCTTGTTTGGGAGTTCATGTAGTTCAGTGCAGGTCAGCAGAGGCAGTTGAGGCCAGAGGATAAGAAGGAGCCAGAAGACTAGAAAAAATTGCCAGAGTTAGTTTGAGGCCAAGCAGAGCATTTCAGTGAGAAGCTGAGAGTAGCTGGATTGAATCGGTCAGTTTGGAGAGGAGTTTAAGCCGGAACAGCTGTGTTGAGCCAACTAGCCAGAGTTCAAAAAGAACTAGAAAGGGTGAGTTTATTCAGCAGTAAGCCTCTGAGACAACAATTATATCAGGCAAATAAAAGTTAGTTTTACACTGTGGAAAGAATCCCAAATGAGGGGTGTCATTGGGGCTGATTGACATTTACCAGGTAAGTGAATCGGATGGATTGGAAAGTACATAAGCCTAAATCCTTGATTTTGTCAGTTTTGTGTGTGTGTCCTTCCCTAAATAACTAGGTATCAGTAGTTCCTAAGACTTGAGGAAATTTCTGTTTCTGGTTACTCCTTCTCATCTTTTGCTTACTATTGTTTTCCCAGATTCTCCTGCAGGCATGATTCTATCTCTTCCTGTTCTATCACAGCATTCACATCCTTGAACATGGCTCCAAAGAACCATCTTCCTGCTGGTAACTGCCAGTTGTGCACTGTCAGCCCAGTTCATTCTCCTGAACATGTATGCACAATTAATTGGCTTTCGTATTCCCACACTGTGCTACAAAGGAAGCTACTGGTCACTATGTGGTGGCTCACCCTGGACATCCTTCAGCCCTACTTCTTCTAACTTTACTCAACAGATTACTAATTGTTCTGTACCCCCTAAACAGACCTAGACCATGAACTGTTTTAAATGTCTTCATGTCCACTAATCTAATCCAGATATCCACTACCTATTACCTCTATACTGAGCACCTCCCAGGGCTTCTGCATGTGCCTATGCAAACTAGATGGACCCATCTACCCTCTAAAATCATATATCCTTTAATCTATACCACCGTGTTCTATACAAAGTAGTAAACCAAGATATCTCCTTTCCGAAAGTCTGTTAAAAATAGATTTTAATGAAAATACAGAAAGTTGCAAGTGCCCCGAAGACTCCCTCCAAAGTTCTGAATAATGGAGGTAAACACAAACTTAAAAGATGAAACTACCTAGTTAATGTCCACTGTAGGCTGCAGGGAAGGCCATAGTAGAACGACATTAGAATTCATTAAGGTTTGGATTCAGACCTCATAAAGAACAGGATGTACAGCTGGCTGAGGAAGACTGTTAAAGAGACTATACACAGGGGACCTCCTCACCCACTCCTGCAACTCAGTCAGCCTAATGCTAGGTTGTTATCATAAGGTAAACGACTCAAGAGGGGTTTTCTCTAAGATAATTGAACCAGTTTCCTCGGGAGAAGTTAAGAACTTATGTAGAAATGTTTTGCTTTTCTGTATATCAGATGCCAGCCTAAACATCAATAAAACTTACCCACAGACATGAGGCTCCCTGACAAACCTTTGTTTCACATTCTAAACTATATGGATAACAAGAACTACAAAATATTTGAACAAGTCCTTTAAGCACTACTGAGAATGATGAATAAAATGCATAAACTATAAAGAATATTTCAGAGACTAGAAGGCAATTTTTTAATTGTAATTTGTTTTATATGTGGGAAGCATTACCTACACAAAATTCAAAGGAAATTTAAAAATAATGACAAGTGACTCTTTGAATCTAAACATCATTCCAATTTTTTAAGTTAAAGAATAATTGGAGGCTAAAGTTTATAAAACACCCCCCAAAAAAAAGCTTAAAAGAGAAAATCAGTTTTTGGAAAAAAAATTAAAGTAGTAAAAGAAAGATAAAATAATATTTCCAAAGGAGCGTGTTCTCAATCCAGGTGACCTAGTTCTTATCCCAGAATTTTACATGTTCAATGAAATAATGTTAAAAATTCAAGAATGAAGCCGGGCGGTTGTGGCGCACGCCTTTATTAATCCCAGCACTTGGGAGGCAGAGGCAGGTGGATTTCTGAGTTCGAGGCCAGCCTGGTCTACAGAGTGAGTTCCAGGACAGCCAGGGCTACACAGAGAAACCCTGTCTCGAAAAACCAAAAAAAAAAAAAAAACCAAAATCAAGAATGAAAGGCTACATAATATGTGTATGTATTCAAATATAAATCTGAGTGCTCACAAGAAGAAATAGTCTAAAATATATACACACAGGATTGTATAATGTTAGATCATTAAGGACAAAATTTTTATAACATACACACACAAAAAAGTCTTAAGTTGTTAAGAAAAGGAGGCTGCCAAACAGAGAATTCAGAATGAATATGGAGTTAGTTGAGTTAGTGTGAGGGTTTTTTTTTTTTTCTATTTTTGACTATTTGGACTAGATGGCCAACGCTAGTAATAATCTGTAGAAGGAAAAAAATTAAATTTAAATTCTAGAACCCTCTAACCTATCAACAAAGTGCAGAGTCAAACAATTTATTCAGAAAGCTTCAAATTCCAAATTGTTTGTCTTATATTTACCTATTATTGAATAATTACTCACAAACAAACCTCAGTATAGGGATTTAACTAGAATGAAGAGTTAAACCTACAAAAAAAAAAGAAACCCAATTGATTCAATCTTATTGAACACTGAAATCAGGCTAACAGCTGAGCATCAGACTCAGAGAAAAAAACAAACTAAAGTAGAAGAGAGAGGACCGGCCTGTAAAAAACAAAACAAGGTCGTGGTATACACTCACTGATAAGTGGATATTAGCCCAAATGCTCAGAATACCCAAGATAAAATCACAGACCGAATGAAGCTCAAGAAGAAGGAAGACCAAAGTGTGGGTGCTTCTATCCTTCTTAGAAAGGGGAACAAAATACTCATGGGATCAAATACAGAGACAACATGTGGAGCTGAGACTGAAGGAACTCAAAGTCCAAAGACTGCCCCACCTGGGAATCCATCCCATATACAGTCACCAAACCAAGACACTATTGTGGGTACCAAAAAGTGCATGCTGACAGGAGCCTGATATAGCTGTCTCCTGGGAGGCTCTGCCAGAGCCTGACAAATACAGAGGGGATGTTGGTAGCCAACCACTGGACTGAGCATGGTTGTCTCCAATGGGGGAGTTAGAGAAAGGACTGAAGGAGCTGAAGGGGTTTGAAACCCCATAGGAAGAACAATAATATCAGCCAACCAGAGTCCCCCAGATCTCCCAGGGCCTAAATCACAAATCAAGGAGTGCACATGGAGGAACCCATGGCTCCAGCAGCATATGTAGCACAGGATGGCCTTGTTGGGCATCAATGGTAGGAGAGGCCCGTGGTCTTGTGAAGGCTTGATGCCCCAGTGTTGGGGAATGCCAGGGCAGGGAGGTGGGAATAGATGAGTGTATGGGGAACCACCCTTATAGAAGCAGGGGAGAGGGGATGGGATAGAGGGCTTGGGGGGTGGGGGAGAACCAGGAAAGAGGATAACATTTGAAATGTAAATAAAGAAAATATTCAATGATAAATAAATAAATAATGAATGAAACAAAACAAAACAGAAAAAATTCAAATGGAATGGGTTGTAGGTACTGTGTAAAACCTGAATGTTTGAAAATGTCTTTTTAAAAAAAGACTATTAGAATATTCTGGAAAGGTAAAAGCTGTAGAAGAGAGTCATGGCCAAAATATTATGAAACAATCCAAATTGGGATCAATTTAGTGGACTTCGGGAATGTCCTGGATTCCTATACTCACTAATGGTCTGGAAGAATCTAGAGATGTAGAAGGCACAGGATCATGTTTACAGAAAGAAAACGCACATAATCAGAAATTCCAGGAAAACTAAAGACTCCAAATATGTATAGATAAATGATGGTTTCTATCACTGAATGAAAACTTGAAGCTTTAAGACCAGCAAAGGGCTTGCTCTTAACTGGGCTCTGCCTTTATATTCAGAAGGCAACTTCTACTGGGTAGATCTTCTCAAGTCTCACTGGGAAGATCCTGTATATACTTGGATCAATCACCATCAAATGGAATTTGATCAATATCTTTGGGACTACTCTAAGGCTGGATTCTATCATCTCATGTTATCTCGATACCTGAACAAGTTGGAATTGGAATGATAGTCTGGGAGAAAACAGATGCTGGGATGCAGAACAACTTGTTAGTGTTCTACCATGTGTCCTCTGTGTCCACAATGTTTCTGTTGCCTTTTATCTTATTTCACCTGACCTCTGTCTTGGGCTGATTGAGTGAAAACTGAGGTTGGCAGGGTATTGTAAACATGGAGATTTAGTGGAAGAATTGTCAAGTGAGGTTTGCGTTAGTTGAGCATTAGGATTTTTGGAGCTTCAGTTATTAAGTTACTCAACCGGCAGACACAATTGCTGACTTTGGGCGGAACTAGAAGCAACTATGAATTAGTGGATTAGCAAGTATGCACAAGCCGTTTTTAAAGGATTAGCTTCTTCAAGGCTGAAACTGAGATTAGAGGATATGAATATGGAGCAAAAGCACGATTTGGACGCCATGATTCATATCCTCACATTGAATCTGAAATTAGCAATTAAATACAAATCTATCCTTTTATAAAATATTTCCTGAATACCATATGCTGTAGTTTAGATTCTCAAAGTGTCATGGGTTAAAGGTTCAGGTTTCAGAGTAGAATATTGGCCAATGATGGAACCCTTAAGGTAGTGAAGACCTACGGGAGGCCCTTAGCCCATTAAAGATGTGCTCAAAGTGGGGATTGTGGGACCCTAGTCTCTTACACACACACACACACACACACACACACACACACACCCCACACACACTCACTCACATGCACACACACACACGAGAGCCAGTGAAGTAAATTCAAGCAGAAAAGAGAATCTATGAGCCTGAAGACAGAACCTATGAAATAGATCAGTGAGAAAAAGAATAACTAGAAAATTACAGGACAAGTTCTCTGATACACACTGATGCAAAAATCTCATTAAGCAAAATCACATAAAAGTGATTATGCTCCATGACCAAGTGAAGCTTTTTACCATATACAAGTTAATTAATATGATATACTCATTAGCAGACTGAAAAGTATACACACACAATAATCTCAATGGATGCAGGAAAAGAAAAAAAGTGCAACTTCTTTTGTTTGTTTGTTTGTTTAAACACTGTGCTACTTTCAGTGCAGCTTGGGCATTGGTTCTGGTAGTAATTGGTTATCAAACCAATTTAAGGCAAAAAATCAAAACAAGATGATCTCAATAAAGTAAAACAGTATGGTAGAAACTGAAAAATATTTGTAACCTATATGCATAAGGGGTTAATATCCCACTTTTATAAAGGACTTATGCATGAGAATAGCGGAGAATCAAAATGTTACTTAAAAACTGGCAAAAAAATCGTCAATGATATGTAAGAATGGCCAGCAGGGACTCAACACCATTAATCACCAGGGAAATGCAGGGAAACAAAAACTGCTATGAAATAGTGCTCACATCTGTAAAGATGGCACCATGAATCTGGAGGAGAAGTGAGAGAGGTAAAGAGGGTCAGGAAATCAAATAAAATAGGTTAGCAGGGGGTGTGAGGAACTGGGGATAGCCACTGGTGGGCCCCAGACACCAGAGAAATGTGAGGCTCCTGAGACCCAGTGGGATTGACTTTAGCTGTAAAACCCAGAGAAGGGAGAGATAGAACCTGTGGGGACCACCTCCAGTAGATAGGCACAGCCCCTGTTGGAGAGATGGGGCCACCCACCCATCTCATAGTGTTTTTTTTTTAACCCAGAAATGTTTCTGTTCAAGGGAAGAACAGGGACAAAAAAATGGAACAGAGACTGAAGGAAGGGCCAGCTGGGGAATGGCCAAACCTATGGCCTATCATGTCTGTCTGCAGACACCAAATCCAACACTGTTGCCATGGACAAGAGGAACTTTCAGACAAGAACCAAGTGTGGCAGTTCCTGGGGATGTCTGGACAGCAACTGACCAAAGCAGAGGTGGATGCTTGGAACCAACCATAAGTCTGAACTCAGGGAACCTGGTGTGGGAGCTGGCAGAAGGACTGGAGGAGCAGAGGAGGCCTGCAACCCCACTGAAAGAACAACATAGACTGGCCTGACCACCCAGTTCTCCCAGAGACTAGACCACCAACCAATGAGTGTACCTGGAGGGATTCATGGCTCCAGATACATATGTAGCAGAGGATGGTCTTGCCTGACAGCAATGGGAGGAGAGGCCCTTGGTTTCAGGGAGGTTTGATGCCCCAGAGTAGGGGGATGCTAGAGTGGTGAGGTGGAAGTGTGGGTAGGTGGGGGAACACTCTCATACAGGCAAAAGGGAGTGGGAGGGCAGATGTGGGATGGGGGAGTGGAAGTGGAGGAGGAGGTAACTGGGATACCATTTGAGATGTAAATGAATGGAATAATTAATAAAATTAAAAAAAAACAGATGGTGCTGTGAAGACAGAGACAACAAATGATGAGTATGTAAGAAAAAAAGGGAACCCTCTGTGCAGCGGAGAATAGAACTTCTGTATGGCTGCTCTGGAGGGGCAGTGGTGATGAGATTTGGAACTGCTATGGAAGCCTATATCCGGGCACATCTGTGAGAAGCTCACCAGATCAGGTTAAGGTGGGAATACCCATCCTAAAATCCTAAACGCAGCACCTTTCCATGAGCTGAGGTTTCAGAATGTATATGTAAAGGAAAGCTGGCTAAGCCCTGATGTTCTCTACTCTCCGTCTAATGACCAGCTACCTCAAGCTTCTGGTGCTATGATGTCCCCATCATGCTGTGGCCTCCGACTGTGAGGCAAAGTAACCCTGGCATTCAGTAAGTTGGTTGGACCAGTATTTTTGTCTTCAGCAACTGGAAAACTAACACAGGTCCTTGTGGCATTGTGCGTAATGGTGGATATATGAAAACAGCCAAAGTGTCTCTCTTGAGTATGCATACGTGATTAAACAGAGTTTTGAAAAGTAAGAGAGCAAAACCTGCAAACCCATTTAAAACTCTGTCACTAAGAGTTTTAAACTTTAATCCTATTTGGCATTTTATGATAAATTATGCACGTGGCGTGAGAAAGACACAAGGTTCATTAGTCTCATATTGATCAACAATTGTTCCAACAGCAGACAGAAAAAAAAAAAGACACTATCATCCCTTCTCAGACCAGCCTAGTACAGATGCTGGAAACTGATGACATGTGTGTGTATTTCAATCCATTCAGTTCAACTGATCTACTTGTCTTTTTGTCACCTAAATTGCTTGATTTGCATAGCTTTAGAATACGTCTTAATATCAGGTAGTATAAGTCCTTAAACTCTGTTCTTTCACAATTTTTTCTTAGTACTCTAAATTTTAACCAGCATTTTTGGAATTAACATCTCAACCCCTAAAATAAATTGCTGAGATTTGAAAGTTATAATCATACAAAATCTAGAGACCCGACAGTAACCATACTCCTAGTTGCATGTACAAGATAAATTCACGCTCATGTGTACTGAGGCAAACATTCTAGAATGTTTGTATAAGGATCATTCGTAGTAATTCCCGATTAGAAGTAAAGTAAATGCCTAAGAATATAAACATAAAGAAATGTATACATAATAGAATGAACCTAGAAGGACAATAATTTCCTGGGTGTGCCATCGGCATGAGTGGATCTCTCAAATACCATGCCTAAGGGAAAGAGCTAGTTATATAAATAATACATCCAGCACATGAGTTTATATAAGTTTTAAAGCAAGAAAAAAAAAACCTTATTATTTGGGGGGAATTAATATACAGTGTGTAAAGTATGAAAGGTATGGCATGGTAAGAAGGATCTTAAAAATAAGACTGTGCTTGTCTCTAGAACAAAGAGAAAGGAATATAAACCTATAGTGGCTTCTTCCTGTAGTGCTGGTCATCTCTATTTCTTAACCTCAGTGGAAGACCTAGAATAGATTTTAATGTTGATGTGTGTGTGTGTGTGTGTGTGTGTGTGTATGTGTGTATGTCTTTGTGTAAATGTCAAACGTATTTTTTATGTATTCAAGGAAAAATTAATGTATTCAAGGATGTTGTTACTACAAGTTTATAGATACATATTAGTGTTACCAAGTAGGGGCTTCCCTGAGAGGTAGACTTGGCCAACTGCATTGAGACATCAGCTCTCAGTGCCCATGGTACCTTTATCTTTATGTGGACAGTGTATCCATGGAGAGATGCTTAGATTAATTGATAGTCCTCCCTGGGACAAACGAACATGAGCTCACAGCTCCCACGATTTCGGAGTATTTCACTTAACTTTCTTCCCAATGTTTCATACTGGACTTCTCTGGGACATAAACTCCCCAGTCCTGTGCTGGTGGGGGAGGAATAATTTCCTGGGTGTATCTAGTGTGGGAGGGGAGCTAGGCTTCTCATTACAGAGGTTTTTCTCCACTTTTCTCTCTTCAGCCTACCTACACGCCTACTCACCCAGTCACTCTGTGCTATCCCTGAAGACTTTCGGAGATGCTGTGGGCACAAGTTGGCTTGCTTCTCTATCTCCACAACTGCTGCTTTTGCATTGTTTCTCTCAGTCGGTTGATTCGCTCAAATTGGGTGGTTGCTTTCTTGCTTCTGTTCATCTTAATGGCTATCTCCTTTGTGCATCCTTGCATTTTGTCATAGCATTTAAGTATGTTATTAAAAACAAACAAAAACAAAACAAACAAACAAACAAACAAACAAAAAACATGGACTAAACAACCAACCAAAGAGTTGAGAGACCCCTGGCTCCAACTGCATATGTAACACAGGATTGCCTTATCTGGCATCAGTGGGAGGGGAGGCCCTTGGTCCTGTGGAGGCTTGACAAAGCATAAGGGAATGCTAGGGCAGTGAGGCAGGAGTCAAGGAGTAGGTAGGGGAACACCCTCATAGAAGCAGGATGGGGGGATGGGATAGGGGGTTTTGCGGGGTGGAGGAGGATCGAGAAAGGGAATAACATTTGAAATGTAAATAAACAAAATGATTATTTTTTTAAAAAACCACACACCCAATACCCACACCTCAGCTTTTTAAACAGTATTCCAAAAACTGTTCTCTCCAAGAAAGTAGCTTGGGCTTTAGTAAACATAGGGCTGGTTTATTAATAGACAAGATGATCCTGAATGCTCCTGTGATGACGAAGGAAACACAGCACCAGACAAACCTAGAAGACTTTGAATTAGACAAACCTGGGAGAATGTGAATAATCAAATAAAGAGTGAAGGATAACACTCTCTAGCATAAAATAACACATAGGAGTCCAAGTGATGTAAATAAGTCATTGGATAGAGAAAGAATAAACATTTGAAACAGAATTCTAAATCATCTAAGTAGCTGTTTCTTCACCTGGGAGGCAAAGCTATAAAGCCCACTTTCCTGCGTGTACCCTGAATGTATCTGATCCTTTCCACAGGTAGCACAAAAAAGGGTAAAATTAATAACCTTTTTATATTTATCAAGCAACCGGTTACTGAGACAAACATTAATGGAAAGCCCCTGACTTCATGCACTGACAACATGCAACCATGATGTTTCCTCCTAAAACCACAAGAAAAATCTGAACCAACTCAATTTGTTTCATAAAATTCCTGTTATATTTATTTTTTATAATAGTAGATATTGGACCTAGACTCTCAGGCATGCTAGACAAGTTAGACACTGAGCTGTCTTCCATGTCTGTTTTGGCCTTGTTCTGTATGTTCCTGCAAAATTCTCACTAAAACCTATCTCTGTGAATGCACATCCTTAGACACAGTATTTTTGAGGCCTGAGGGGGTATACTGGCTTCTTCTACCACATGAGGATGGACAAGAAGATGCTACCTATGAAGCAGAAGGCAGGCTCTAAATGGCACCTACTCTACTGTATCTTATAATTGGACTTCCCAGTCATACGATAAGAAATGTATAAATGACTTGATCTAAGGTGTTTTGTTCTAACAAAGCAAAGGGACTACAAAATATCCTGTGAGAAGAACCTTTAAGTAAGACCTCCACAGCTGTGAAAAACAAGAAGACACTGAGAAGCTGTCCTAAATTGACGGACATCAAGGACAGATGACTGCTAAATACATGTGATATCCTAACTCAGGAATGGGAAGACACTAGAGTCATGGTTCTCAACCTTCCTGATGCTGTGACCTGTTAATACAGATCTTCATGTTGTGGTGACACTCAACCATTAAATCATTTTTATTTTTACTTTATTACTGCAATTTTGCTACTGTTAGGAATCATAATGTAAATATCTGTGCTTTTCCATAGTCTTAGGATACCCCTGTGAAAGTGTCCTTTAACCCACAATGGATCAAGAACAACAGGTTGAGAACCACTGTTCTACTGTAAGATGTGATAAGATGCAAACAATTTTGGTTGTTTAACTGTGCATGATAATTTCTTAGTTTTGACAACCATGCCAGGTCGTGTAAGGTATTAACGTAAGGAGAACTGGGGACCCTCATTTTTACCTTTGTAGACTCTCTTGTGAATCTAAAACTTTAAAGCTTATTGAGAAAATCTCTATGGTAAAGCTCTAAGGGAGGACTATATTTTTCCACATTTGGAGGCAAGTTCATAATCACAAATGGTTCTTTTAAGACTTACTCGTGTGACACTGACTCCAGAAAACCCCCCTGACTTCTTTAGACACAGGGTTTCCACAGTGCCTTGAACTTCCCTTGATATTACAGTTCTTACCACAATGCATCCTCAAACCAATTGGCCAATCTCCAGGGCAAGGCAAAACATTAGTCTTCACTTTATGCTCAGTAACTAACAAAAATACTCCTTAAATGCATCTGTACATTCAGTGAGCACATGTGTTTGAGCTGTTTTAGTTGGGACCACAGCACTGCCACTGCAGTGGAGATTCATTCCTGAGAACCTTCATTGAAGATCCTTTATGTTTGGGTGATAGGTAGAGTCCAGGACCGTTGCTCTCCATGACAGGCAACTGTACCCTCTGCAGCAGCAAGTCTGCAATGAATACAAAGATTCCATTAGCCTTGTCCTGGTCACATTTTCTCAATAGTAATCTATGGTCTTTGAGAACACCCTTTCCTATTTACAAGGGAAATTATACCTTATGAACACAGCCACTACTCATATGGTGGCACATGGGCTCAAGGTGCACAGGATGTTTGACCTTGGTAGCCTTTTAATGCTGTGTTTTAATTCTATCTTTGCTGGTTTCTTTCTTTTTTTTTTTTCATTAAATGATTGGGAAAATTACCATGACTTTATTCCCATAGGCTGAAAATTAGCCTGCTAAGCTGGAGTCCAAATCAGATTCTGATGACTAAGAATTAATCTATTTTTGTGGAAGCATGCCTAACGGAAATCTGTACGGCTCTTCTCTGCCATAGGAGAGCTGTCGTTGCCGTCACCAGTGATTGATATGCAGTAGCCAAATGTGGAAATCACTCAGGTCTGAATCCCTTTGTTCTCTAACCAATATTGATCAAATTGTGTTGTTCCAGAGCACATCTGTTCGCTGCCTCGCTTTTGCAAGCTAAGAAAATCTTCATTCTGAAGGTTAAAAGATGTGTTTCAAGAGGTCTTTACATCCCACTGGCATGACTACATGGAGCTGGAATTTCTCTGTCCTGACTTGGTAATTCTGGGCTACCACAGTCTCAATACATGACAAGAGTTTATTGTGGTGTTTTAATGTAATGGCAAAAAATCTTTTGAATTACTTTACAATTTAATATATCATAGAAAAAGGAGGTAAAGGGTAACACATACTATGAATTGTAAGTCTAAAGAAGGTACATACACTTTTTAAAACATTTATTCAGGGGAGGCAGAAGATATCTCAGCATGTAAGGGCACTTGCTGCCAAGCTGATGGGCTGAGTTTGATCCCCAAGATCCATGTGGTGGTAGGCGAGAACCAATTCCTTCACCTGTCCTTCCCTCCACATGCATGTGCATACATAAATAAATAATAAATATGCACATCCAGTGCTTGTCTATCGAGCACTTACAAGCATTGTGCTATGTGCTTAGCAGAAGTTAGACATAAAGGAGCAGCTCTCCCTGACTTGTGAGAAACTTGAGCCTCAAGAGAGAGAGACAAAGGGAGAAAGATGACCAGGATGACTTTGCAGCTGGGTCCCTTTGCAGCTGCTTTTGTTACTGCACTTAGCTTTGAGGACAGCACTTCCCTGGTGCAGCAAGAGGCCCACCCGCTTTTTGGCACAGCTCAAGGATGAGCAGATGTCATGGAGTTGGCCACGGTGGGAACTGATGGAGGCAATGTGTTGTAAACTGTAATAGCCTCAGCCATGGTTTGACACCCTCTAGCTAGGAATGGGCTGTTGTGAGATAAGCTTTGCCACTTGGGGAAATCATCATCACTTCATGTGAGATAACTTGACTTAGGACACACACTTATACACACTCACACGCACACTCACACTCACACACATACACACTCATACACACTCATACTCACACACACACTCACAGACATACACTCATAC
>NW_021620751.1:1958943-1985310 GCF_004785775.1 Grammomys surdaster
ACACACTCACAGACACACACTCACACACTCACACTCACACACACACACTTTAAGTAAACAAAATGTTTCCCTATAGCCTCTTCCCACATCCTTAGTGTTGTTTCTTCTCCACCCTTCTCCCTGTGTATTACCCTCTCTCCCTCCTCCTCATTTAAAATCTCCCCGTTTTCCACAGCAGTCCTTTCAAAGAGGGACCCCCTCTCTAGAGCTCTTTATCCACCCACCACTGTCTTCTCTTTTCACTTTCCTGCTTCTGCTTTACCCCGGGTTACGAAGTCACATCTAAATATTCAGAACTAGGTTCCAGGAATAAGAGATAACACTTGGTGTTTGTCCTTCTGGGTCTGAGTTACCTCACTCAGTAGAATATTTTCCATTTACCTGTAAATGTCATGACTTCAGTTCACAGAAGACTTTTTACAGATAAAAGGAAGCCTATTGAGCATCTGCACGTCCTCATTATCTATTCACCAGTTGAAGGATGACCTGTATTACTGTCAATGGTCTCAGGCCTGTTACCTGGGTATAGAATGATTAATTAGTGCACTTTCTTCAGTCTGGACCTCACTGGGGAAGTTCAAGCTCCTTCCTCTACCCCTATAGCATATCTGTCCATATGTGTTTATCTCATTATTATTTGGGGGATAAGAGAAGTACTAGTCTTAGATTGTAATTGTTGCAAACACGCTCTAATCTGAAGTAAATTTTGGTTTATGTTATGTTACATCTTTACTAATGTCCATTACACCTAATAGAAATTGCCTTAGAATGCATTCCTTTTGGTAATTTAGGAATATGTTCTTAGCTTTTTGCTATAGGTTTTATAATGCTTGTGTGTTCACTGAAAAATGACATGGCACACTAACCACTAGTTAAGTCAATAGATTTTACAGCAGCATTGTCTAAGAAATTATCCCAAACCACATAGCTCTGCAAAGACTCAGTTCAAGAACAGATAATCTATACTGAAGAGAGAATTTCCTGTCCACATTGGTTCTCCCCCTTCCCTTCTCCTTCTTGTTCCTGCCTGCTCACTCCACCCCTACTAACTCAAAGTACACTGTAGCTGTCTTCAGACACCCATATGAGGGCATCAGATCTCATTACGGATGGTTGTGAGCCATCATGTGGTTGCTAGGATTTGAACTCATGACCTCCTGAAGAAGCAGTCAGTGCTCTTAACCACTGAGCCATCTCACCAGCCTCCTATCCATATTGTTGACTTGCATTTCTTCATGGCCACAGCCAACAAACAGATATTGGCTTAACTTCAGTAGAACAGAGTCCTGCTTATCTCCCTATTCCTCACAAGTGGTGGCTCTTCAGTGTAGTGTATTTTGGTCCATCTTTATAATGTATTTCTACCATGGAACCTAAGGTTGTATGTCTTTTACTTCAATCTATAGTTCATGATTCCCACCCATCCATAAACCTGGGGGACAGAAATTAGTGTAAGGAAGCAGATTTATTCCAGGCCTGCAGTGAGGAAAACAGTTCTGTCTCTCTGGGGATATCAGGAACATAAATGGTGTTTACAGGACACAGATGTATTGCAGTGAGGCAATGAGCAGAGACTTTTGATGTTGGGTAAGGCTCTCCCTCCAGAATGCAGTTTTCTTCTCCTTAAAAATCTTTCTGGACCTAGGACTTTGACCCCTGTGACCACCATCTACAGTTTCTTTCTGGAAAAGCATTGCTTTTCTGAGAGTCAATCCGTGCACACAGAGAAGAGAAAGAGAATACAAGGATGAATGGATACAAGATTGTGGAAGCCAAATGTAACAGAATTTCTGTTACACACCTACAGCTATTACAATAAAACTATAGGCTGGCTCCAAAATAATAAAAATCCATTAATTTCATTAGATGGAATCCTTAATAATGTAGGTGCCTATTGTTTTCTTTCCTTCTGATTCTGAAATCTGTTATATTGGAGAGAGAGAGAGAGAGAGAGAGAGAGAGAGAGAGAGAGAGAGAGAGAGAATGAATGAATGTGTTTTTATGTGTGTGCACATGACCAGGCATTAGGTAACCTCCTGCAAAAGGAAAAGCAAGCATCCACAGTACTTGAGTCCCTGTTCCTATCCCAGAATAATAACAAATCAATGAGGAATAGCAGCTCAGACTTAGATATTAGTTAGTGTGCGCTTGGCTTTCTTCTGAACACTTTTCACATATTAATCATTTGATTATCATGACATCATCATGAAATAGTATTATTATGTCTCAGGGACCATGGAGAGATTAAATGAATTGCCCAGTAATGCATGATTTGTAAGGCAGCGAGAAAGATTCAATGCAAGTCGTACCGAGGAGCACAGTTTTTGATTCATTCATCTTTGTGAACTCCAAGCTAAATGGAGAACAAACAAGCCGGGTTGGCGAGGTGAGGAGTATTGTTTTAAATAAGGAGATCAGAGGTTTCTTCTTTGGGGAGCACGTGAGAAGATTGAGTGTGGTATCTGCTTCTCGGGCAGGATATATTGGAAGGCCTACTCTCAAGTCTGATCTCTGTCTTAAAGCTGTATTTCTTTCAGAGCTCCCGCATATTGTCTGGTGCTCAGTTGCCCATTGCTTACCTTGTTCCCCCAGTTTATTTACTTAAGTCCGATATCCCTTCTCTCTGTCACGAAGGAGGTCTCGTTGACTCTTAGAGTCAACTCTCTGCACCTTTAACAGAATATCAGGAAATGAGTAAATCTAAATTGTGATCCCAGAAGTCTCTGGGTCCAATAATATGTACAAAATACCTTTCTGATCGTGGCTACTGATACAGGATGTGGGAGGGAGGCAGCCACATTCCGGATCCTTCACATTTCTGCCACATGGTGACATGGCCATGCCTCTTCCATTTCCCTTGAGTGGAGTCCTGCCCTTATGATGGAGCTCCAGCTGTTAAGCTGGAGTGAGGAACAAGATAAACAGGCAACAGAAAATATGATAGCTCAAACAGGTACCTGTTTCTTTAAGCAACAGATTATTTAAAAACCAAACTTACCTGGTGTCATGCTACTTGTGTCTAAAAAAGAAGGGTGCATCTATAGGAATAGAGTTTGTTGTAGCTCTCCTAGGGTGAGTCATTTTAAGATTAGTTAGGACAATACTAGTTTCATATAATACATATTTTATGTTGACTATAAGCATGTTATATTTCATATTGAATGTTTATGTATTTAATGCATATACAATAATATATTAAATTATATAATATGTAACAATATTTAATATATTGTATATACTGATTATATATTCAATAGCTCTGTCCAAACTTTGTAAGCATTGCTAGATCAAGAGATGTTCTCGTCAACGGGGAACTCCTAGTTTCCTGGGGTTCCATGGGCCTGGGTCACACAATGAATAATGGATACTTTATCTACTTTATCTCAGGTCGAAAGAGGGCACATAGAATAACAAGACAGATAAGTTTAGGATCTTGGCAGTTAGTGAGAAAAGAAAAATGGGAAGAAAAGGGGAAAAGAAAGTTATACTGAATTAGAAACCAGAAAACCAGCAGTGGAATCTGGGAGCTATTGCCCCAAGACATGATCCTTGTTATGGGACAGTTACTCTTCCTACTTTAAAAGATTTTATATGGTGTCTTTGTTTGTTTTTGTTTGTTTGTTTTGGTTTTTAACCTTTGGGTTGGTCATCTTGTGGTTGTAATACAGGGTTTCCTTTAAATGTTTAAGGTGTCTTACTTCAAGAAGGTCCTAGGCAAGGCCATAAAGGAGAGGCACATTGTTGGCAAGTCCAGGAAACTTGTGAGAGCTATATGTAATTTGTCAGTATATACTAGCAATAGGGGAATACGAAAGAGCCCTCTGCAGCCATCTGCTGAAAGGCCTCACTTAGGATAGGAGTTGTAAACATGTTGGTATCTTTTAGCATAAACAATGATTTTGTTATCAGGAACAATACTCTACAAATGGCATAGGCAGTCACCCGTAAGAGCCTTTACAGATATAAACAAGGACAGTGCAGCTTGTATTGCTCATTTCTGGCCTTGGTTGGCTAGGACCTCCTTTGAAGTAGGACATCTTATGCATTAAGGAGAAAATTCTGTATTACAACCTAACCTAGTGCCATCATTAGACGCCCTTTCTTTGCCTACTTCCCCAAACACCTTCCCTGCAAAAATGATTGAGTCCTGCCCCATCCACTGAAAGCCAACTGCCCTTAGATTATTGAAGTTCTGACTGAAACAAAGATTTGCTGAGAGTCTCCTTACCCTGTGCAGGGACTAGCAATTGTCTCTGCCTTACACTACATTTCTTTGTTTCTTTGTAAAGCCAAGCATTTTACAGTAGCTAAAAGTAGCCAAGCCATTTGCTCTCTGTCATTATTTGCTTTAAAAGACTGCATTATATATTCTTTCACTAGAGACATGACAATTTTTATAGTTGTGCTAGTGGTGGTGGTGTATGTGTATGTGTGTGTGTGTATGTGTGTGTGTGTATGTTGGAGCATGCATGTGTGTGTGCATGCATGTATGTGTGTGTGTGTGTGTGCGTGTGTGCATGCTCACGCACGCACACAATGAGACAGAATCTCACCCCACAGCCAGGCTGGCCTGAAACTCACTGTGGTTCAGAGTAGCTTTGACTTTATGGCACTCCTACCTTAGCCTCCCAAATGCTGGGATTACAGGCCTGACCCTCCACACCCAGCTAACATCTTTGCGATGTTGATTCTAAGGAATGCACTGTACCTTTCCAGTTATTCATCTCAAGCCATTAGTCCTGATTTCTGTGGTTTCCCTCCAAGCATGATAAGCATGTGTGGCAAGACAATAAAGATACGTGCATAATTATTTCTTAGAAGCACCCCTGGGAATAAGCTTGAACACTGGCAGGATTCCGAATCTGCTTCCTCCAGGAGAGTTCAAAGTCTGGGTTCTAACATTTGTATTTTCTCACTTCATGATGTCTGTTATTGCCCTGCATTGCAAACCATTTCCCTCAATCCTGTTTTCCCTAAGTCTCACCCCAAGATGGATGTCTATAATCCTGTCCCTAATAATCATTGACTGGTTTTGCATGCAGCTTTCATGTTATGTGGCCATTATTCTAAGAAGCTGGTTCTACTGTTGAGATGATTAGGAGCTGAACCCATGCAGTGTAGCTTTGACAATCCACTAATTCAGCTCGGTCTAACCATCATGATTAAAGACTATAAAAAATTCTAGATACTGCTTGTTTTGTCGTCCTTATACCAAATTCTGTCTGGTTGGTACAATGCCTCCTTGATTTATTTATCTGACACCGTCTGTTTCTGCTGACTGGGGTTGATTAATTCATACTTCTTCTACAGCACAGGTCCTTCCTATGTTATTGCCTTTCCACAGAAAGAAACGTGGGGCTTGAACTGAGGTTTTTATGCTTGTGGAATATGCATTTCATCAGCTTAGCCGTCTCTCCATCACTATTTTTCTTTTTTATATCTCAGTGTCTTCAACTATTAAATGTTAAATGTTGACAAGACTTCCTGTCTTAGAGGGCTGTCTTACGAATAAAATTAAATTAAATAATGTCCAAATAAACAATTTGCATTTGGCTATTAAAAAATAGCAAACTTAAAGGATTACATAGTTTCTAGGAAGTTAGTAAGTAATGAATGTTAGCTGGATTAATGGTATGTGCAATTCCATGATTTTAGTAGTTGAATAATTCTGAGGTTATATCCAACTTTGACAAAACAAGCTTCACTCTGTGAAGTAAAAATTCTCTTGAGGTAAAAACAAGAGCCATTGTATTTTATAAAATTAGGAAAAACTGGATTCTAGTGGATAACCTGATTTTATGAGTAACTTACAAATGGTAGGGGAAGCAACATGGAGAAAGACAAATTGACATTTGTTCTCTTTCTTCCTTGCATTAAGATGACAGCAAGGACAACAAATAATATTTGCAAAAATAAATCCCATTGTATAATATGTTGAGAGTTTGAAAAAAATTAAAAGTCTGTCAAAATACAAATATATCAAAGGTTATCAAAGTATAAACACATCATTATCAAGGCATGATGATTTCCTGCACAAATAAATATCTGACAAAGTCATCATCTGACAAATGACTTTTGAAAGACTAATATTGAACAGATGTCAAATGAGATCAGATCAAATATGGGTAATGCTTTCATAGAATCATTTAGATTCAGATTATACTATTTTGTCTTTGTCTAGGAATTCTTGATTTTGAGCACTGGTAAGATGGTATACACTGGAAAAAAGATTAATCCAAAACTCTGGTTTCAATAGTTTAAAAGTCAGAAAGAAGCAGCTTATTAAAAGCCCATTACATCTTAGCCTTCAGTTAATTTAAAGATCACTGTAATGTTAACGAGTCACCTGGCTTTATAAATATATTTTATTAGTTCAATGCAGGGAAAAACTGAAAAAGAAAAAAAGTAAGAAAGACACTAGTCCAACCAACATCAACCAAAGCAAATCAACAAACAAAATAACAAAAGGATGTAATTGTAATTGTTCTATTTTTTTTTCTTGAATGGGGATGCTAATGTTCCAGTACTCTTCTGACTAGTTTGAGATTGACAGTGGTAAAAATAAAATCAGCACTTAGGCAGAGGCAGGTAGATCTATTTAAGTTTCTCTGTAAGTTTGAGGCCAGTCTAGTTTATAGATCGAGTTTCAGAACAGCCAGAGCCACATTGTGAGATCCTGTCTTGGAAAACAAGAGTGACTGATAATGATGGTGATGATGATGATGAAGATGAATAATTAAAATCAGAAGGATAAATAATTAAAATTATTTCAAGGATCTTGTTTGTTTATTCAAAATAACTGATCCCATCCCCTGAAGTGCTGGTCTAATGTCAGGTACTTGAATGAACTTTATCCAATGTGGTCCTTTCTCAGAAATAGTAGATTGGCTGCTCTGGTTAAATCATAACTTAAAGTGTAAACCTGAGGATTATTGATACTTTCCTTTTTTTCATATGTTGATCCAAGACCAGAGAAAACCCATTCGAAGAGAAAAAGCAGAGGGAACTTTTGAAGGTGGGTGGGAGTAGGGGGTGGAGATCTCAGTATCACAGTGTACAGGCAGCCTCAGAGGCTTCACAGCCCTGGTTGTAGTCTTGGATCTGGTCTGTGAGCTGGGTCTCTGTCACTTGCGATCCAAAGTCCCATCTATTATAAACATATACTGATCAGGTTTCTGTGACATTGAAACAAAATAAGATTTCTCTATTTCTTGGCACTTTTTGAGCATGTACAATGTTACTGCTTTTTTTTTTTTTTACTGGGGAGATGGACCATTTTGCTTGCTGTAGCAAGCGTGAGCACCTGAGTTGGATTCTTAGAACCCACGTAAAGCCAGCATGGCTGCGCACATGTCTGTATTCACTACACCAGGAAAGTAGACACAGGCAGCCCTGGGAACTTGCTGGCCAGATATCTTAGTGGCAATAGTTAGATCTAGGTTCTCGTTGTCTCAAAAATTAAGTGGAGATGACAGAGAAAGGAGCCAACCATTGTCTTCTGACCTCCACATATTCCAGCACAGGAAGGGGTGTGTACATGCACACACACATATACATGTTAAACAATAGTTCACTTTCATAAGGATTGTCAAGATTTGCTAAGCACTGTTCACAGGTGGTGGTTTGAATAGGTATCACCCCCATGTGTTTGAATGCTTGGCCTATGGGGAGTGGCACTATGAAGAGGTGTGGCTTTATTGGAGGAGGTGTGGCCTTGTTAGAGGAAGTGTGTCACCATGAGGGTGGGGCTTTGAGGTCCTAAATGCTCAAGTTAAACCTAGCTCAGTGTGAATCACATCCAGTCTCCACCTGCCTGTCTTTGGATCAAGATGTAGAACTCTTGGCTCCTCCATCACCGTGTCTGCCTGAACACTGACATGCTTCCTGCCATGATGATAATGGACCGAACTTCTGAAACTGTAAGCCAGGCCCAGTTAAATGTCTTCCTTAATAAGTGCTGTCTTGGGCATGGTGTCTCTTCACAGCAATGGAAACCCTAACTAACACACCATGCTCATTCAAAATAAAATGCTTGCTTGCTTACCCTCCTTGCTGTGCTCCTTAAGGTGAAGCATTCATGAGCATTCTCTATCACAGCCACATGCTGTGATTACTGACTGTGGTGTATGGATGAATACAGTATCCATTAAAGGAGATTTGGTTCAGTGGATGCATCTGAAATATGATGTGATAACTGATCTAATCCATGTTTTTAGGACATTACTAAAATTATTACTTCTGATTGTCATAAATACTAAAATCCAAGCCTGGAGTAAAGGAAAATACGTATATATCTTTGGAAATGTGTGCTGAAATACACACTGAAAGCTAGCAATGTGGCTGAGCAGTTAAAAGCACTTGATCCCAAACCTGGTGGTGTGAGTCCAATTCCCCAGAACTCATATGGTGGGGGGAGAGAACTGGATCATTCAAATTGTCTTCTGACCACCCCACCGACTCCATGACATGTGTCCACACGTGTATATACACACATATATGTGTGCAAAATAGGTTAAATGCAAAAATAATCATATTTAAGAAACAATTCCTGGGTTTTATGTTAATTCTAAAAATTATGACACTTTTGCAGATGTATGATTAATAAAAATCAGAAATTGTTACGTTCTTAGTTTATCTTAATGTAACAAAGAAAGATCAGCTTCGCTCAGGCTAGTGCATCTGGGAACAGTATATACCATCCTATGAAATTTACTACATATATTCTGTTTTTATATTCTCATTGACATGTTAATATTTATTTCTAAAACATGCTCATTGTAGCATGTAGTATGGAAATGTATGTTTCTCAGGGAAGTCATGCTACTATTAAATTTTCTTACTTGAGCAAAACTTTTAACGCAGGTGTTTCCATGGTGACTCACCTGGGTTGATGCTTTTTCACTCACTAATTAGCAAGTCTCATTCTTTACTACTGCAGAATGGACATGAAGTATTTCTGGAGACCCTTTGAGATGCTTTTCTACTATTTTGGAAAAGCCCATTCATTCATCTAAGCTATCTCTCTTTCCAGAAAAGCTTTGTTTGTCTCTATATTGGCTAGATTTATGTCACCTTGACATCAACTGGAAGAGGGACCCTCAATTGAGAAAATGCCTCCATCAGTTCAGGCTGTAGGCAAGTTTGTGGGGCATTTTCTTAATTAGTGATTGATGGGGAGGGCCTAGCCTCCTCATCAAGTCTTAATTAGTAATTGTGGGGGCCCCATCTCTGTGCTGGTGGTTGTGGATTCTATAAGAAAGCACACTGAGCAGGCTATGAGAAGCAAGCCAGGAGTCGACACTACTTCATGTCCTCTACCTCAGCTTCTGCCTCCTGGTTCCTGCCCAGTTTGAGTTCCTGCCTTCAATGAACTGTGTCAGGATACGTAAACCAAATAAACCCTTTCCTCACCAAGTTGCTTTTGGTCATGGTAAGAGTAACCGTAATGAAGAAAATTTATCTTCTTGAAAATGACATAAATAAAATGTAGATAGTTTTATACAAAACGGTAAGTTAAGACTATAAAAATCGTCTGGAAAAATGTATTGTATTTCCTTCCAAGCATCTCAGTGGAAAGGTCAAAAGTCTTCAGTTATTGGTAAAGAGTTTTTATGTGATTTAAGCTTACAAGAGTGGCCCTCTAAATTTGTGTGTGTGTGTGGGGTGTTTAATCATTGAACATTATAGTAGTTAAAGAATGTTTGAGGGTAATTTTGTAGCAAAATGGTTACATGATACATAGACTAACAATAACTATTTGCCTCCAGTGATACATTTCAGATTTATGAAAGGACCTCTGTGTTGGGTTACTTTAGTACAACTTCTCCCTCTATTGTAAACCATAATTATCCTCCTCACCTGACAGATTCTTATTTGAACCCATGTTTTCCAGCAATAGAGTTTAGCCCAATTTGCTCACGCTTTGATTTGAAATGCAAAACCACTTACTCCTAAGGTGAAAGCCATGTGGAACAGCCTGCTTTAAACCTCAGATAGATTAGAGGGCATTGGTATTACCAGAGGATCCTGGAAAGGATCTTGTCAATGCATGCCTTTAGATCAGTGTTTTTAGAGTGGCTTTCTTTTTTTCCTGAATCCCAGAGGGAGATAAGATGCTACATACCAAAGCCAGGTGTGGTGCTACATACCAGCAATTCCAGGTGTTGGGAGGCTGAGGCAGAGGGATAATGATTTTGACACCTGGATGTCATAGGTATATTCCAGCTCAAAACAAAACAAAACAAACACAAGAAAACAAAACTTCATTGAATATTACTAGATACATAAAAAGCAAAGCTACCATGATGTACAACCATTTTTGCTATTGGTTCTACCCTCTGATAATTACTACTCTGTTATTTTAATACTTCATCATAACAAATTCTTTAATTCTATTTTAGAGTACTATTTTAATAATTTTTGGAAAATACTGAATATTTTAATACTTTTTCGAAAATGCTATCCTCTTAAGTTGACTTTACTATCCTTGAAGGATATAAGCTTTTTAAAGGATTCTTTGCCTCTGCCTCGTTGTTTTATAAGTTCTTCAAGAAACTTTATTTTCATCATATTCAACTGCCTACCCCAACCTCTACTCTTCTGTGCCTACTCTATTTTGGGCCCCCCACCCCTTTTTTTCTTTAAAAACTAAATCAAACCAAAAGTCAAGTCATTTTGTGCTGTCCATATATTTTTACAGATGTGAACTTTCATTGGAGCACGGCAAACTTCCTAAGGGCCACACCCTTAAAGAAAACGAGCTATCTCTCTCCAGAAGTTATCAATTTCCAATAGCACTTCCGTGAGGGGTGGAACTTTGTGCTCTCTTTCCCTCTCTATGCTAGGATTACGTTCAACTTGAGCTTGCACAGGTCATGTACATACTATCATAAATTCTCTGAGCACATATGTGAAGCTTCCTGTGCAGAAGACACTGTTTCCTCATAGTCATTCACTGGTTGTGACTTTTATGATTTATCTGCCCATTTCCAAAAAGAATCTGAAGCATGAGAAGAGGGGAGTTATCACAGAGAAAGGAGCCTCCCTTAAGGAAATGTCTCCTTGAGATCCAGCTGTAAGGCATTTTCTTGATTAGTGATCAAGAATGGGAGAACCCATAGTGGGTGGTGCCATCCTTGGGCTGGTAGTCCTGGGTTCTATAAGAAATCAAGCTGCACAAGGTGGCCCTTAGGAAGTTTGCCATGCTCCAATGAAAGTTCCCCAAGCCAGGGGAAGCAAGCCAGTAAGCAACACCCCTCCATGGCTTCTGCATCAGCTTCTGCCTCCAGGTTCCTGCCTTGTGTGAGTTCCAGTCCTGACTTTCTTTGATGATGAACAGCAACGTGGAAGTGTAAGGTAAATAAATCCTTTCCTCTCCAAGTTGCTTCTTGGTCATGGTGTTTTGTGCAGGAATAGAAACCCTGACTAAGACAGGTAGGAATAATTATTATTTTTTTCCTTGAGTAGTTTGTACAGCACATTCCTTAGCCAGTCTTGCCTCTACCTCCAGCCATTTGTGCTGCTTTTCCTCCACTTAAGAAAGTCTATTTTTGCTTGATCATCCTGTCTCTGCCCCTCAATGTCTGTACCAGCCTTTTCCCTTCACTTCCAAGACACCCTGAGCTATTATGTAAGTTGTCACCCTGTACTATGATTGCCTGGTTTATTATTTGTTGGCAAATATAACATATATTTACTGTTTAGTTTTATATTGTATTCTTGGCCTAGAAACTATAAACAAAAGTTATTACACATGAAATAAATATGTAATTAAAAAAAAGACTGTGGAAGTTTTAGGCATGCTTCCTTTTCCATTCAAATCAGTTGTTCTGATAAATATTGTCAAACCAGCTTATCATAAATATTCCCTCCTTTACATTCTCAAACCATGCATAGTTCATCAAAGACGGTAATATGTAGTTTTACTGTGCAAAAATTCTCTCTCCCTAACTAGAGAATAAAAATTTACAATCAATGATAGTAATAAATTCTAAAACATGCTACAGGTAGAATAGGCTATCTGGAGAAGAATTACTTACATAACATTAAATAGTCAAAACATCCTGATGAATTACTTAAAACGTATTCCTGGTTAAAGTTAATAGTTTGTAAGATTTGAAATGTAGAAAGTGATTCTAAGGAACTCTTTTAAAATGAAGACTACTTGCTGTTATTTTCAGTTGTGTCATTCTGACTGAATTTAGAATCAGCATGGGGGTATCTGTGAGGATGTTCCCAGAAAGATTTAACTGGATAGAGGAGATAAAATCTGAATGTATGTGGTACCACATTATAGGCTAGAGTTTCAGAAAAAAATCAAATGAGAAAGCTAGCCCAGCATCAGTATCCATATCTCTCTACAACTTGACTCTGGATGCTGTGTAACCCAGGCATCACAAGCTCCTGCTATCATGACTTGTAAACCATGACGTACTGTACTTTAGCTGTGAGGTGTGGTCTTGCCAGAGGAAGTATGTCACTGGGAGTAGTAGGTTTTGAAAGTTTAAGACCTCACCCTATTGACACTTTGCTCTCTCTGCTTCATGCTTGCAGCTCTCACCTTGCTATGGCGGTTGCCATGACTGCTGCTTCCTATCATGCTTCTCTACCATGATGGACTCCAATGCCCCTGGCACCACAGGTCAAATAAATAGTTCCGTCTGTAAGTCGCTTTGGTGTTTTAACACAACAGAACAACTACTCCAGCTGTCTACAGTTTGCTGATAACAGTGTTTTATAGCCCAGTACCACCAATGGGGCAATAGAGAGTTAGAAAGAATTAGTAGATATGATAACTTCTTATGGATTAGAATTATTTGCCTTGATTTTTAGAATAAGACACATTAATAATTATCTACAAGAGTGTATCTAGTTCTTCTATGTTTTCTTAAAAATCAAGCTCAAAATTAACTTTTTGCTATTTCTAATTCACTGTGCTGTGGTCAAGTTTTGAGGTTTTTGTAGTACTGCTAAGCAAGGAACTCATAATCCTTTTCCTTCATCTTCCAGAATCAGGGAATCACAGGCATGCACTATCATGCCTAGCTATGTTTCATACCTTTATTGAACATGTAAAATAATAATGTTATATTTTAAGATAGAATTGCCCCCAAGTCATGCTTCTGGATCATCTATAAAGAAAATAGAGAGTGTTCAACAGGCTCATCTGTCTAGTCATTAGGATGCCCACTTTTTAATTCTTGTGATATATTTTCAACCCTACCATGTAAGGAAAGAAAAGAGGATGGTTTCCCTACTTTGTCCTCTTGGAGCTAGTAAGGGTGATACTAAAAGACTAAATCAAAGAAGTTATTAGAATTTAGATAAGTGAAACCTACTTAATTATTGAGAACACCTATATAATACTATAGCTCTTGAGTTTCCTTCTGCTATAAACGAACTGCACAAAGTGATGTGCTTACTTAAGATCATAGTGTATGTAGCCTTGGCTACCACTGTTCTTGAACTCTTGATTTCCAAGTTTTATGACAGGTTATTTTTTTTCTGTCCATCAAAAAATTCATAAATGTCACAGCATCAAGAGGGCTTGAGAACCAGAATAAACACCATTACTAGAAAAACACATGCTGTGTTGTAGAACACTTACTTTCCTACCAACATTATGAGAACTTGGAAGTTGAGGTTTATTGCTGAGGTAGAGCTGAGACTTATTTTTCTTGATAGTGTTTCCTGTCTGTTTACACTTAAACCCTGTCATCTTTACTGTTCTCCATTCTAATCTCCATTTTTGTGTTGAATGGTTTGTTTTGCAAACCAGAATGCAAGAAAAGCCACTTAAAACTCAGAGAAGGTCTGTTCTTGTACTGCCCAGGATATTTGAAGATTTTAAAATTATAGCTAGAAGGATTACATCAAAGCAGGAAAGCTTGCCTCTGTCATATGCTTTTCCTGTATATTTTCCAATGCTCTACTATGAAGTTTTTATCATGTTACTGTCCTGTCAGATTTGTTTGATTGATTGTGATTGATTGTTTATTTTGGAGGCTGGCTTTTGCCTCTAAGGAGTTACAGGCTTAGCATTTAACAGAGCCAGATTGTACCTGGGCCTCAAGAGACATATCTACTACATAGTGGAAGTTCCTTTGACTGTCCTCTCTCTGATTTGGGGTCTGGATCCCATGTTTCTTCTTCACATCCTTTTGTGTACGTATACTAGTTTAATGAAAATGTTCCTTTTATGGGAAAACATAATGAGGGTGAGAGATATTTCGGAAGTACCTCCTCTATGTAGTTTTTCTCAAGATAGAGTCAAAGTATTCAACTATTCGATGATCTTTGCCTAAGTGGTTGTTGATTAACTCAATTTCCTTTTTCAAGACATCACAATTTGTGTGTTTCTGTCTCTTACTTATCCAATGTTGAGTTAGGTAGAGCAATGAATAAGCACATGTGTATGAAGGAAAAAGAAAAGATGGATAGTAACAGTTTTCAATTATAATCTAATTATATGCTAAGATAGTATGTTAGCATATTTTACCTTATATTTGAGAATAATTTACAATAATTTTCCTTATATAAATTCTGCTACAGACTTATGTATGGTGTTACCCTAACTGTGTAACTTCTTGTATATTCATATTGGCAAGTAACTTTTTCCAACTTTCATCTAGGGCTTAGAACTATGGACATGCAAAACCTAAAAATGCAAAGATAGTCTAAATTGTTTTTGCATGAAGAGTTGAAAACATACCAGTTATGCTTACTGATTGTGAATAATAGAAATAATTACTAACTTATGTAGAATGTATTATGGATGGTACATGGGAGCATGTAGTATTGGAATAGAATATGGTAAAAAAAGATGAGATATTCCAAGAGTAGGCAGGGTGCATACCTGGCCTCATAAGCAGAGTGCTTGGCTAATAATTGCTGGCACACTGGATGATTGATCTTCTCTCCCTTTATGACTTCACCAAGAATGAGAGCCTGGGAAAAGATCACACAGCTGGACAGGGTTGGGTCCCAAGCCTGTCCCTTGGCTGATCTGCACAGAAAGGAGGCTTGTTTCCTTTGGTTTCTTTTATGGAATATAGACTCTCCCATGAAAGACCACACACAGCCAAATAGAAGCCAATGCATCTGTGTCTGGCTCATATCTTCTTAGTAGAGTCAACTGTTAAAACATTTGCAGTTTTGTAAGTTGGGTTAAATATAACTATCATTAAAAGCTAATTTATGATTAAATTTACCTTTTAAAAAATAATAAATGATCATAGCATCCCTCTCTTCCTATTTTTGTTTTGTTATTTACCTCTGTTATGATTATGATGGAGGGGTGTGTGTGTGTGTGTTGGTGTTTATGGAAATTTCTTCCTGGCTTTGTATTCCTTGTTCAGTAGCATCGTGTTGGAGGATTGAGATCAGCCAAGCTGGGGTGTTCATAACAAAATTTTATAAGTGCTGTGAACCAGAACTGATCTGAAGCTTTTTCAGTTACTTAGATTTGAGAAAGTAACAAGAAGTGTACAACATGCAGTTCAAACTCCAAACTGTGTCATGTCTGTAGGTATTATATTGAAAATGACACAAGAAAATAGGACATACTCTGCCAGTGCTAAGAAACTGCTCATCAGATTCCACAAAGAACCCACTTATGCCATCGAGGAGTTATGACATAGAACTTTATTCTCTTTGCCTTAGTCATTCAAGTAATATATCATACTGACCAGCCTTAGATGAGGAACTATGTTAGCTGCAAGAGTTTGACAACAATTGATCATTTAGAAATAAAGTAAAATATTATATATTATTGATGATGTAAAGATTATACATGATTGTTTGTAAGTTAACTGCTACATGTTCTTGATGCAAGTAAAATACAATAAATGTGTATGTTTGTACACACATGTACACATGCACTGTTGTATGGTACATGTATGTATCCTTATATTCCTGCCTGAGGAACCAGCTGTTAAACATTTATCAGCACACAGTAGTAGTAATTCCCACCAACGATATCAGAAGTCCAGGTAGCAAAGGCAGAAATAAAAGGCAGATACATAAGCAGGCAATTACGAGAGAATACCTGGAGTGTGTGGGGGCATCAAAAGGTTCAAACACTAAAATTAAGCCAGTAGAAAAAAGAATAAAAGGAGATTATGGACAGAGTTAAGAGGCAAAACTCATGGTCAAAGCAGGGTTACTTTATTGGTCACTATGAAATATAAGTTTATGTTATATCCTTTGAAAATGTGGTAATGGAACATGGCCAAGGGATGAAGGAGATATTAAGGGATATCTCAAAGGATACTATTGAAGAAAATATTGAAAATGGGCCACTGGTCAAACTGACTATCCTAGCTCAGCTGCTATGTTTCTCAGCCGGAGGCCACATGCATGCTGCAGCTAGAAACAGCCAGCCAGAAACACCAGCCCTGCCACCCACAAGACACCAGCGTGGGAGATGGCTCTGCCAATCTTCCATGCTGTCTCCGCAAGGCTGAGCATTGCCCAGACCATCCCGCCATCCACGAGAGCCTGGTAGAAAAATGAGACTCTAATGCTTAAAGATTAATCAAAGGCTTTATATGTTTGGCAATGCTCAATAACAATATGTCCATACAGAGAGAGTTGTTTCCCAATTAGCTAACCTAAATAAAAGTTGTTACGCATGACTGTTCTCCATACCTGAGTGGCTGTTTGTCGCTCCTACATCTCTGCTCTCCCTAGCTCCTCCTCTTCCTTCTCCTCTTCTCCTTACTCCTCCTCTTCCTCTCCTTACTCCTCCCACCTTAACTCCTCCTACAGGATACTATGTTTTATTCTCTGAAACTTTATATAATACGTTGAGATGCATCAGTAAACACATGGCCATGATTATATCAAAGTGATTCTGGTCTTGCTATAAAATGGCTAAGACGTAATAAGACACACTCGTTTCTATGTCCCTTAGCTTTCTGACCTATAAAATAGAGATAATATTAAGTACTCCATGGTGTATCTTTGAGAACTAGAGCTGTGCAGCCCTTGGCAAGTCTGCAGAACAGTCCCTAGAACTGGGAGCCAGTTATCAAAGTATTTATTGTCATTTGATTCTGTTGGCTTGTCCACTGCCAGCAGATGATCCGCGCTGCATTTTACTTTATGCTCTGCCTGTTTCTTATAGTATGACTCATAACCAACTTTTCTGGTGAAGCTTTGATGAGAGCCAGGCCACACTCTTCTCAGTAGAGCAAAGCCAGTGCTCAATTCAATGCTTAGATCAGGCTACCGTGACCATAGTAATGGCAAAACATATCTCTCTTCTGACCACCATGAAGGATGGTAGATTCCTTACCATCGACAGCACCAAGCTTGCTTAATTTTCTGCTTCAGTGTCCCAGTTCCTCATCTCTGATTTTTCACCCCTGCTTCTTGAGAACCTGCAAGTTGGTTCCTTGTTTCCCCTTTAGGGTCGGTCACCTAACATGATCTCCAGTCCTATAAGAAGCCTTCCAAAACTCACCTTGTAGGGGATGGTTCTGATGCTTTGGTGGGGAATCTGCAAGTGAATGATGAAGGTCCTGTTCCCCAAATGGTTCTTGATGTATCAGTAAAGATGCTAGTGGCTAATGGCTGGGTGGAAGAGGCAGGACTTTCAGGTTCCCACAGGCAGGCTAGGAGACTCAGGAGGAGGAAAGAAAATTCACCATGCTTTGGAGGGAGAGAGAGCCATCAGCCATGTGAGATCTAGGGTGGAGTCGCCATTGGTAGCTTTCCCAACTGGGCCTGGGGTAGCAGGTGGGAGATTAGAAATGCAACTATGCTGAGGGCAGATTTAGGGTGCTGAGCAAGGAGAAGGTAACTGGGCAACTTAGCTGAGGGAGAATTTAGAGGTGTTGAGCTTATTGTGAAGGTAAGGGCATGTTAGCCATGGGAGGCTTAATGTGCCCTGCCATTGAGCTAAAAACAAATTAAAAATAAGCATGTGTGTGTGTGTGTGTGTGTGTGTGTGTGTGTGTGATATGTGGATCCAGGAGAACCAGGGTGGTGGCTGATAGTGCATTCTGTCTGGAGCTTAGAACGGGATAGTAGAAACTACATGCTACATACCTGACTCATATAGCCCTATGTTCAGACAGGGTATGACCTCCTATGCTGCAGCAAACTTTAGAGTCTGTCTTACTCATTTTTTCTTTTTATTTATTTTTTTACAAGTAGACTCCTGGTGTCTTGGGTCAGCTTTCGCAGGAGCTATGAAATCAGTAACTGGTTTTAAATATTGAAAGCAAAAGTTACTTGTTTAGATAGAACCAGCACATGGAAGGTGTTAAGAGAAGTAGTAGGTTGTATGAGATTCAAAGGACACACGTTACACCTGAGTTGAAGAAAGTTAGGCTGGTGTAAAAACATGGTGGTGGTGTTTGTCTCTGAGAAGCAAAACTTCAAGCTAGAGAAAAGTTGAATCCAAAAAAACAGTGAATCTCACTTTTTCTGGATATTTTCCAATGGTTGTGGATGTCTTACACCATCGCCTCTGAGTAACTGAATCTGTATTTCCCACAAAGATCAAAACATCAACACAGCTCTTCAACTCAAGAAGTTACCATCTCATTTTCAGACCATCTAGAGATTATAGCCATTACAGCTAGAAACCTAGTTGAAAACTGTCTATTGCATTTCTTTATGTCCCCAGTGTCCTTCATTGTAGACTATATCTTTGTCTTAGTCTTCCCTTAGCTAATGATCCTAACATTTTCAAAGTTTACATGCTAATTATTGTATAAAATCTCCCCTCAGGTTTGTCTAATACATTTTCAATCTTGGTTTTAGATTATATATCGTTGGCCTAATGATTTTAAACATAGGTCTGGGGGCATGGCTCAGTCAATATAAGGTGGCTGAGTAAGCATGGGGAACCTAGGTTCTGGTTTCCTGAACTTACATAAAAAGATGACTTACACAGTCATCTGAACCTGCAGCCTCAGCACTGGGAGGCGATTTCATAAAGACAGACAGATAGTGAAACTCACTGGCCATCCAGCTGAGCCAAGTCAAATTCAGGTTCAATCGGAGGCCCTGTCTAAAAAAATAAAGATGGAGAGTCAGGAGAAAAGACACTTTACTCAACTTCTGGCCTCCACAATCGAACTCCCCTACACATACACACATACATGTGTGTACAAACACACATGCACATACTTACATTAACAAGTACTTACCACACTACACACATATATGTGCACATGTGTAATATCTATAAGCACATATGCACATACCTACTCTAACAAGTACTTACCACACCATAACATTCACACACACACACACCCAGAGAGAGAGAGAGAGAGAGAAACTGCACTCTTTCCTTTGTGTTTTGTTAGATAGATAATAGTTCATCTTGTGTTGTTGCTTATGATCATTTTAAGCATTTGAGCAATTTTGAATAAAGTGACATTCAATAGGCATGTCAACTGTGAGGTAACTGGATTTTTTTCTTTTTGCAGTTAATAACATTGTGTGTGTGTTGGGGGTGGGGTGTTGGGTGTAATTTTCAAAGCACTCAGAGCTCATTCTCTGCATAGTTTCCATCCGCATGCTTATTTACTCCTGTACATTTGGCCTTGTGATCTCTTCTTTCATTTACTAAGCTGGAATCTAAAAACTTTGTCTTATCTTTGACCTTCTAACTATTCCTGATTTGGTGACTAGAAGCCCATTCAACTTGGCTTTGCTTATCTTTTGACATGTCTCCATTATTTAGTAAGCATTTATTTGTATCAGATACTGTAAGATATTATAGACTCATACTATACATTTTCTGTCCAGACCCTACTTCCTTGTGGCTAAAGGTATTTAGAAACCAAGATCTGGGTGTTGTTTGTGTTTGTGACTTTTGTCCCTATGCAATGCCCTTCCACTGTCATAGCTAGGGAATATGTGCACACATTTGTACACCAATACTTCAACTCATTTGTTTGTTTCTATATCTATCCTATATTTTGAAAGGCCTGAGATTATAGTAATGTTTTTAATTTATCAGTTCCTATAGGGTTTTATATTCATAACCTCTTCCTCTGAGCTGAAACTCTGTATAGCTAGCTCCTTTTATTATTTTAATTTTATGAACTCTATTATTTAAAAAAAAGTGCAAATGAAAACATTACAACTCAATAGGCTTCATTGAATTAGAATATGTATTTAGGATGGAATCTGTGGAGCATCACATTACATTTTATAGTTATGCTTGCTTTCAAGATTATATATATATATATATATATATATATATATATATATATACTTATCCACCACCCAAAACAAAAAAAAATACAGAATTAGAGCTAGAAAAACAACTGACTTCATCTCCACTTTCATAGCTGGTGTCCATTACCTGTATTTAGTCCTAACTTCTAAGATTTGTCCCCATCACAGTCCAGACACGTGACTCATTCCATTGCAGTTCCTGCCCTTCTCCTTCCTCACTCCAGTCAGGTTGTAGGATGCTGTCATGTCCCTGTTCCTTCTGTGGGGCACCTTTTTAAAACAATCATTTTATCTCTGTACATTTCAGCTGCTTCCCCCCTCCAGGTCCCCCCCACACACACAGTTCCTCATCTAAGTCCTCCTCCCCCTTGCCTCCTAGAGGGTGCTCCCTCCCATCACCAGGCATTCCCCTTCACTGGGGCCTCAAGTCTCTGGAGGATTAGGCATGTCTTCTCCTACTGAGGCCAGACCAGGCAATCCTCTGCTATATATGTGCCAGGGTAGGGGTAGGGGTAGGGCGAGGCTGTCTGGACCAGTCTGTGTATGCTCCTGGTTGGTCACTCAGTCTCTGGGAGCTTCCAGGGGTCTGGGTTAGTTGAGACTGCTGGTCTTCCTATGGGGTTGCCCTCCCCTTCAGCTTCTTTAATCCTTCCCCTAATTCAACCATAGGGGTCCCAGACTTCCGTCCAATGGTTGGATATATGTATTTGCTTTGGTCTCAGTCTGATGCTGATATGGCCTTCCAGAGGACAGCCATCCCAGGCTTCTGTCTGTAAGCACACCATAGCATCAGTAATAGTGTCAGGCCTTGGTGCCCTCCCAAGAGATGGATCCCAAGTTGGGCCAGTCATTGGCCCTCTTTTCCTTCAGTCTCTTCTCTATTTTAGTCCCTGCAGTTCTTTAGACAGGAATAAATCTGGGTCATAAACTTTGACTGTGTGTTAGTAACCCAATCCCTCCACTTGAGGCCTTGTTTATCTACTGAAGGTGGATTCTTTGTGTTCCCTCTCTCTATTGTTGAACATTTTGGCCAAGGTCATCCCCATTGAGTCCTGAGAGTCCCTCATCTCCCAGGTCTCTGGTACTTTCTAGAGGGTTCTCTCACCTCCCACGCTCAAGGCTGTCTCCTGGCCCTCTCTGTTCCCCTCCATACCTGACCCTGTTTCTCTTTTCCCCTCCTCCTCCCTTCTACCACCCAGGTCCCTTCATCCCTTTGTTTCCCGTGACTATATTCTTCCCCTTTCTAAGTGGGATTGAACCCTCCTCACCTGGGCATTTCTGCTCGTTATACTTCTCACAGTCTGTAGGTTATATCCTAGGTATTCTGTACTTTTTGACTAATATCTATTTATCAGTGAGTACATCCCATGCATGTCCTTTTGGGTCTGGGTTACCTCACTCAGGATGATATTTTCTAATTCCATCCATTTGCCTGCAAGATTGATGATGTCCTCATTTTTAATAGTTGAATAGTATTCCATTGTGTAATGGGCACCTTTGTATTCACACAGAAACTTTGGGCTATTGGATCATCCCTGTACCAGTGTTGTACTCTTGTCAAGTGACTTGGGCTCCCATTTCCCATATCAGGCCATTCATCCCATACCTTCCGCATCTTGCCTGGGCTCTGAAACCTTGTGGCATGTGCCTGTCTTATGACTCCTTTTGTTTCCCTTCTTGAACTTGTTATGCCACTCTGGCCCATGCCTGTGAAATGTTCCCTCGCCATTGCTCGGCTGTTTATTTATCTTGTGTGATGCAGACATACTTCACTAGGCTGCCTCCTGGGTGGAGTGGGTACTCTTCTCACCCTGGTCGTATTCTGACCCATCTTGTCTCCTTTGAGCTGAGACACTAGACACAGGGTCAGCCACACTGATTGGCTAGAACTGAAATGTCCAGGAACATACTCGAAGGAGAAAGGCAAACATCTCAGTCTGTCTGAAATCCCAAATTCTTCTGTTTTGCTTCAAATTCTCTCTGTGTCTTAGTGAGCCGAAAATGTTTTCTTTGGTAAAATCTCACAGAACTAATATTTATGATACTTATACACCAGCCTGATGTTCCATAAGATCCAGGGAAGAGTTTTTATTTTACACCAAAACCCACCACTGGTTTTGTCTTTTCTCAGGTTAAATTTAGCACAGGAATTTCCCTGTTTGGTTGCGACCTGTTTGTCTTGCCTGCTTTCTGTGGACTTTGTACCGTGTGACCTAACACTTCATCTCTGCTGAACTCTTTACCTACCACAAATATGCCATGCCCTTTAGCACATTGGCAGGCTTTTTCCTTCTTTCCTGGTGTGCCCTCACCCTGTGTGGTATCTAGAAATTGCTGACTCATTCTTCAGGATTCTGATCAATTTGTCCTTCTCACTGGAGTCTTTCCCAAGTCCTGCTGGTAAGTAGGTCCTTCCTGCTTCTTCAGAGATGTTTGAAAATGGGCAGTTAAAACTCTACTACTGCCTGGCTGTATATAGTTCAGCAGATTGCTCAACCTATGCAAGTCTCAGCTTTCAGCTTCTTCAGGTGTGAAGTGGCTTAATAATTGTATCAACTTCAAACCGTTGTCATAAAGCAGAGAGGAGATCAGTGCAATGTTAATCTTTGCTGCTATTCTTATTCTTATTCTTATTAATTACTAATTATATTATATTTCTCATAAAAGAGTAAGCTCTTAACTACCGGAAGTAATTCAACATCAACAACATGATATGTGATCAGCATCTTCTGAAGGAATTAAGTCATTGTGCAAGTACTTTTTAAGTGTGTGCCATTGTGTTAGGCAATGCTGTGACCGAAATGATGATGCTTTCCGACCTCCTGGAATATACAGACTGGTGGGGAAAGAGGGAATTTTGCAAATAATTATACAGGTGAATGAACAAGGAGGTGAATAGAAACTGTGATAAGTCTTTATAAAAGGATAATGATTGTCATGGAAAGGTGTGTGGTCTTTGTCCCCAGTTCCTGACACAGCTTCTAAAGCTCTGGGATTTCCTGAGCTGGTGACCACAGGAGAACTGTTTGTTCTGATGAGGCAACACTTGGCAGACCCTGTAGTTTCAGGGTAAGAGTAGAGGTAAGAAACACAGAACATTCAATCCAATCCAGACACTTAGGTAATGGCTAGGGGCTGGATGTTGAACTCATTGTCAGTGACCACTGATTCGATTTACCATGTCGACCTAATAAAAACCCCTTCTTATGGGTGCTTGGGGTGCTTACAGTTTGATGATCATATCAAGGTTGTGGGGCTGTGGCATGTCCAGATAGGGCAGGAGAACTCTGTGTTTATTTCCTTCATTTCTTGTCATATATATGTGTTCCATTGGTGTTTATTAATTATATTGGTTAGCATATATAATTAATAGTACAGTGCTTGCTACAGACTTAAGACTCATGCTGTCAAATTGTCAAACATGAAGAGGGTTATAGGAGCCCTGAGTTTTGCAGTCAAGATAAATAGGAGTGCATAACTTGAAGACCTGATTCTTATGATTGGCACCTAGAAGAAGTTCAGTCTCATGGACCTGGAGCCCTTAAAACCTGCTGGATCTGATGGTAACTCTGAGTACCTCGATTGTATTGGATTGAGTGGCATGGCCTAAAGTTGGCATCACAATTAGTTGTTATCAAGGAGAAAAAAAAACCAATAACACCCTTCTTATTTTAGTATCAGAGACATTATACGTAAAATTGGCTTAATCAGACAGTGATCGAAATGATTGAAATGGGGTGACAACTTAGATAAGAAGATTTGAAGTATTTTTGACAATGTAAGTTTTTCCTGAGACCCAAATGCTGAATAGAAACCATAGAAAAGAGTCTGCATGTGAAAGTATGTGGTGCAAAAGAACTTGGCTTCATTATGCTCCATTTCCGGATGTGGGGGATGGGGGTGTAGGCAAGAAAGAGGTCAGAGTGAGACTGAAGAGGGAGGCTGAGCCATGCCTTTACAAAATTAAGGGACTTAGAATATTATGAAACATATGATGAGAAGCAAGTGTGCTTTCTGGTTATAGTGGTGGGCCTTCACTACAAAATAACATGACTATGCTGGAAAGAATAAGGTAGGGGCACACGGAGAGGGCATGAAGGTCCCAGGGAGATGTAGACCAGGTGGTGCAATAGAACAGAGATGAGGTAGGAGGGAGGGAAGAAGGGAGGGAGTAAGGAAGAAAGGGGGAATGAAAGGAGAGGGGGAGGAGAGGGAGGAGAAGGAAGAGGAAGAGGAGAATTAGAAGAAAGAGGATGAAGGAGAAGAAGAAGAAGAAACACATCTGGTGATGGTTTGAATATAGTGGGTATGTTCATGGGAGTCTGTCATGATAGCCAAGATTCCGAGTTATGTTTTAGGAAGGGGAGAAGTCTAAGGATAGTTCACTAAGCTAGAAGAAATTAGAGGAGGAATGGTTTTTCAAGAAAAGATATAATTTTGGACATGTCCAGTGTATCTGAGATCAGTACAGGGGCAATGTCAAGTTTACGGCTAACTAAGTGAATCTGGAATCCAGAGGGCTGGCATCGCAATACGTAGTAAATGTGAGAATTAATTGTGAGACTAGAAATGAAATCCTTATTCTTTCTTTCTCTATACTTCATTATTTAAAAAAATATGAATCTCATTTACTATAATCTTTCTGAATAATTGCCCTCCTAACTATTAGGTATAGATGAGTGCTGTTATAGTTTTAATAAGTGACCTCCATAGGCATATATGCTAATTTATTAGTCCCCAGACTATGGTACCTTTGCAGAAGTGGGGATTAAGGCAGGGAACATAGATCACTGGGGCACACCATTACAGGAGATATTAACATCCTGGCCATTTTCCAAGTCTCTTCTTTTGTTTTCAGGATGCCATGAACCTTGCCACAGATCCCAAAGAAACATGTCAACCAACCATGACTTTAGTTATGTTGCTGTGGTTACCAAAAGCTGACTAACCCAGTTGTGTTTGCACAAATCCAGTTTTCACTGAGGAGCAGTTGAATCAGTCTGTCACAGCAATATTTAAATGTTCCTTCGAAATGGAAGTGTTATGTAAAATTTTATAAGTAAAACTACAGAGCTTTGGTGGAAGTTGGAGTATATCATATAAAAGCTTCACTAGAGACATACAAAATATTATAGATAGCAAGTAAAACATGGTAACAAAGTTTTACACATGTTAAAGGGCTGTGATGTGCATAATTACTACAACAAACAGAACCTGACTGCAGACAGGGGCATTGGAAGGATTACAGCACACTAAATGGGAAAAGGACCGTTATTTGAAGTCGTCTGGGAAATTGTCATACCACCTATAGACAAATGCAGCTTTTTAGGCTAGACCCAAACATCAGTTCTACGATTTGCATCTTTAACTCCCAGAGCATACTGTTCTCTACCTTTGAATTGTAGGTCCTGCTAAGCGCACAATTTTAACGGACTTCCATTTTTTTCAAAATAGATAACTTAATGCAATTTGTCTTCAATTCACTTTTGTATTACTGCCTGAGTATTTTATTAAGTGTCCATCAAATTTGGACTTACAGCTTCATCAAATAGCTGAGAAATTTCCCATCAAAATGCTCATCTTATTACCAAGAGGAGCTGCATCTGTTGAATGTGTTGGTTCCTGTTTTAAGGTGTTGGTACGTATATAAGATTTTCTTTTTGATGATAAGAATGCTTGCTGCCATCTTTTCTGCTGTGCAGTCTTCCATGCACATGTTACTCAGTCTTGTTATTTATTCTTCTCTTGGAGGGCTTTAAAACACTTGCTATCACTGCATCCACAGACTTCCTAACATCTTCTACCACTGTCTCTCATGGTTGGCAGCGTGGGTTTCTCTGTCCCTGATGTGAACTATGTTTTACCTGTTCTCCTAGTTTATCCAAAATAGTTCATTTTACAACTCTCTGGAGGTCTGGAAGCTTTTTCTCTGTGCATCCTGATGTTTTTGAGGTAGGATATGTAGAAGAATTTAAGATTCCGAATGAGTATTTTTAAACACAAAAGTTCACGAATGCAAAATTTGGCAAAGATAAAACCTTGAAGTTGAACACATTGATGGTGAGTTTGGAGAAATTTAATGTGTATATGTGTGTGTGTGTGTGTGTGTGTGAGAGAGAGAGAGAGAGAGAGAGAGAGAGAGAGAGAGAGAGAGAGAGAGAGAGAGAG
>NW_021620751.1:1985320-1985841 GCF_004785775.1 Grammomys surdaster
GAGAGAGAGAGAGAGAGAGAGAGAGAGAGAGAGAGAGAGAGAGAGAGGTGGAAACTGGCTGGTTTCATGTATTATCTCGACACAAGCTAGAGTCACAAGAGAGGATGGAGCCTCAGTAGAGGAAATGCCTCCATGAGATCCAGCTGTAAGGCATTTTCTTATGGGCCCACCCCATGGTGGGTGGTGCTATCCCTGGGTTGATGGTCCTGGTTTCTACAAGTAAGCAGACCAAGCAAGCCATGGGGAAGCAAGCCAGTAAGTATCACTCACTCCTCCATGGCCTCTGCATCAGCTCCTGTCTCCACAGGATCATTTGACTATCATTTGACTTCTTTCTTGTCCTGATTTTTTCAGTAAGAACCTGCAATATGAAAGTGTAAGCTGAATAAACCCCTTTCTTCCCAACTTGCTTTTTTGGTCCTTGTGTTTTGGAGCAGCAGTAAAAAACCCAAGAAAGAAGGGGTAGGGAGAGAAAGAGAGAGAGAGAGAGAGAGAGAGAGAGAGAGAGAGAGAGAGAGAGA
>NW_021620751.1:1985851-1987009 GCF_004785775.1 Grammomys surdaster
GAGAGAGAGAGAGAGAGAGAGAGAGAGAGAGAGAGAGAGAGAGAGAGTGAGTGTTTGTGTGGTTTGTGTGTGTGTGCACACATGCTGGGTATATCTACTCAGCTTAGTTTGTTTGCATAAAGGCTTTTGAAAATATTCACATAGTGTTTTCAACAGATAAAGTCATGCATAAGCTAATACATGAAAAATTTCATTATGCTCAATTTATTCCTTTAAGCATCAATTACCTTGGAACAATTTGCATTTCTAAACAATATTAAAACATTCACTGTAGTTTTTTTAAAAACTTTTATTCTCAACATTTTCAAGTAAGACATCTAAGCTTTGGAAAATAGAAAGAAGAAATTGCAAAACAAAGTCTCTGGCTGTAAATCCACAATAAATCAATTCTAGATAAGAAAGCAAGTAATGAAGTGAGGATAAGTGGCTTAACTACTTCACTTATATTCTACATCACAATAGGTTTATATCTTTGTTTTTTCTTTTCCTCCTCCTCCTCCTCCTCCTCCTCCTCCTCCTCCTCCTCCCCCTCCTTCTTCTTCTTCTTTGTCCTCCTCCTCCTCCTCCTCCTCCTCCTCCTCCTCCTCCTCCTCCTCCTCCTTTTCCCCTCCTCCTTCTTAGCAGAATCTCAGTTCTTTTTCTCAGGTCTCTACCAGAATTGGTTAAAGGAAAGTGAGTTATTTACGGGTTGGGTCAGAGAGAAGACTTGTTATTTTTTCATGGCTGTGACTGTGGCTATGTCACAGTTTGTAGAAAAGAAGAAATGAAACCAGGAATTTTGTATGTGGAGATTTCATGCCAGGAAAGTCATGGGAACCCTGAGGAGTCTTTTCTAGGAATCGAGGTCATTCTCTGGTGTCAGAGCTTGAGACTATCTTTGCCCCAGCATGCAACTTTCTGAAGAAATTTTGACGGTTTGTAGGCCTACTCTTAGAAACCATATAATAATTTAATTGGATTCTAAGAAATGACAATTTTATTCATAGGCTTCTCTTGAAAATCCACAGTTCCATTTATCTATCTATGTGTATCTATCGATCTATCTATCTATCTGTCTGTCTATCTATCATCTATCTATCTATCTATCTACCTACCTACCTACCTATCTATCATCTATCTATCTATCTATCTATCTATCTATCTATCATCTGTCTGTCT
>NW_021620751.1:1987019-2063092 GCF_004785775.1 Grammomys surdaster
ATCTATCTATCTATCTATCTATCTATCTATCTATCATCTGTCTGTCTATCTATCATCTATCTATCTATCTATCTATCTATCTATCTATCTATCTATCTATCATCTGTCTGTCTATCTATCATCTATCTATCTATCTATCATCTATCTGTCTGTCTATCTATCTATCTATCTATCATCTATCTGTCTATCTACTATCTATCTATCTATCTATCTATCTATCTTCATCATCATCTATTCATCTAACATCTATGTAGAGAGAATATCTTGGGTATTGTATGGATGTATCACTTGTCAATTAAAATGCCTGTATTTCTTATAGGAATAAGTAGAATAGAAGGAGGGACACTAGGGAGGCAGAAACAATTCTGGAATTGAGGTACAGGAGATTCACCCAGGAAGACGTGATGAGACAGACTCATGGTAATCAGCCATGTGTCAGAGAATAGGTTAAAATAGATTATTTAAGTTATGATCTAGTTAGAGAGGAGGCTAGCTATATGACCAAGTTTTATCTATCATCCATTTATACATTATCTATCTACCTATCTATCCATCTATCAATCATCTATTTATCTGCCTATCTGTTATCTATCTACCACTATCTACCCATCTATCCATTTATCATCAATCTATCTCTGTCTATCTACCACATTATCATCTCTCTATTAACCTCTCCATATCTGTCTACCTAGCCCATCACCTGTTTTCCTTATGCCAATTCCTTGTAAATTTAGGTACATTTATGGCAGATATGAAAACCCAAATCATCAATTTTCAGTCACTAAAACACTTAAAAATTCTAACTTTAAGTATAAAAATATTAACCTGTTCATGGATTGAAAAATCTATTAGCTATGCATGGACTATAAACGGACAGCTGCTGATCCTTATACTTAATATTTATACCACAGACCATTTTTAAGATTTTTATCGAGTTTCTCCTTTGACAGTTTTATACATGTAAAAAATGTATTTTGGTTCCTTCTCATCCCCGTTACCTTCCTACATATCCTTTCCCCATTTTTAATTCTGTTGTTGTTTGGCTTTTTATGTTTGTTTGAGATCTACTGAGTTTAACCAGGATCATCTGTGTGGTTGGAGCTGGGGGCTATTAGTTGGAGACTGGTGGGCTCTTCAGTGGGCACCTGAAGATCCCTGAGCCCTAGAAGGATTGTAAGCGTGTTCTACCATGCCCGGTTCATGTGATATTAGGGATTTGAACCTAGGGTTTTATTTAGTCCAGGCACTTTACCAACTGAGCTGTGTTCTCAGCCTAGGGAACTTTCTCCAGCTTTTACTTGCCTCCCTTTCTGTTGACTGGTTTTCGGGGGTTATGATGGAATATGGATACATTTCCAAATTTCCTTAGAAGCCTGCTGTGAGTCCTCTTGGATTGTGACTTCCTTGAGTGTAGGGCATGTCATTGCATGTCTTTCTTTCCATGCCACATGAATGAATGAATGAATGAATGAATGAGTATATAAATGAATGTAAATAATTATTATGAGGCAAAGAGAAAGTCTGGAAAAAATATTAAAAGTAAATATCTCTTGATGATAAGATTATAGGTGACTTTAGTTTATTCCTTAGGTTTAAAAATATATTTTAAATGTTTTAAATTATTATTTATGTGTATGTGTGTATATATATGTCATATGTTTGGAGGTCCTGCTGAGACCAGAAAAGGGTAATGGATACCCTGTATTGACAGGCAGTTGTGAGCTACCCAACATGGCTGCTGGGAACTGAACTAGGGTCATATATAAAGAACAGAATGTAGTCTTAATCACTGAGACATCTCTCTAGCCTTCATATGAACATTAAAATCCATTGTCCATTTTCTACTTATATAAGTATATAAATATATAAGTACTTATATATACTTATATATTTTCTACTTTTATACTTTTCTTCAAATATATTAATATTTTTCATTATAAGGTATATATTTTAATGTGCAATACAAATGTAGATATTCAGTCACATTGTTACCATATTCAGGTCTATTGATTAATGCGTAAAGCATCTATATGTTATAAATATACTTGTATTTAACTTTATGCCTCTCTTTTTTAGAATCAAAGAGAAATTGAAATCTGAGAATCAGTTATAAATTATTTATTTTCATTCAAAGCAAGATCCGATGCAGAAGCAGCATCACAAGCAGTGCTCCTGATGGCTACCAAATATCTCCAGTCCCTCTTCAGAGTATTTTTTTAACTTTGATCTTGTTGCTAAGCATATCACATAATTATGAAGAGCTAGTTATTGTCAAATGTGATTATTAAAGAGAAATTACATTGGTTTTTCAGGAGCATCTTATTTTTATTTTTTTATTGGGTATTTTACTTGCATCTCAGATGTTATCCCCTTACCCCATTTCCCCCACCCCCATGCCCAGGAATTCCCTATCCTATCCCTCCTCCTCCTGCTTCTATAAGGATGTGCCCCAACCTACCTCCCACTCCCACTTCCCCACCCTCGAATTCCCTCACACACAGTGTCCAGCTTTCTTGGGACCAAGGATCTTCTCTCCCACCTATGCCCAACAGGGCCATCCTCCCTTACATATACAGCTAGAGCCATGGGTCCCTCCCTAAGTGCTCCTAGGCTGGTGGTTTAGACCCTGGGAGCTCTGGTTGGTTGCTATTGTTGCTCTCCTTATGGGGCCACAAACCCTTTCAGCTCCTTCAGTCTTCCCTCTAACTCCTACATTGGGACCCCTTGATCAGTTCAATGGTTAGCTGTGAGCATCTGCCTCTGAATATGTCAAGCTCTGGCAGACCTCTAAAGACACAGCTATATCAGTCTCCTGTCAGCATGCACTTCCTGACATCCACATCAGTGTCTACCTTTGGTGATTGCACATGGGATGGATACCCAGGTGGAATGGTCTCCAGACGGCCCCCTCCTTCAGTTTCTGTCCCACACTTGGTCTCCATATTTGCTCCCTTGAGTATTTTGTTACTCCTTCTAAGAAGGACTGAAACACCCATACTTGGTCCTCCTTCTTCATGAGCTTCATGTGATCTGTGAGTTGAATCTTGGGTATTTCAAGCTTCTGGGCTAATATCCAATAATCGGTGAGTGAATATCATTTGTGTTCTTTTGTGATTGGGTTACCTCACTCAGGATGATATTTTCTAGTTCCATCCATTTACCTAAGAATTTCTCGAATTCATTGTTTTTAATAGCTGAGTAATACTCCATTGTGTAAATGTACCACATTTTTTGTATCCATTCCTCTGTTGAAAGACATCTGGGTTGTTTCCAGATTCTGGCTATTATAAATAAGGCTGCTATGAACATAGTGGAGCATATGTCCTTATTATATGTTAGAGCATCTTCTGGGTATATGCCCAGGAGTGGTATTTCTAGGTCCTCAGGTAATGCTATGTCCAATTTTCTGAGGAACTGCCAGACTGATTTCCAAAGTTGTACTTCAGGAGCATTGTAAACATAGGGTTTAATTGCTAAGCAGTGGTAACTGGACCCGACAGAGTAGTATATTTAATTCTACAGTTTTACATGAAACTGATGTGCTATAGCAGCAGTTTTGAAATAAGAATATGTACTTCAGTCAAAGCTCTCTCACATCAAAGTGTCCTTTGCCAGGCTTGCTGGCACATATCTGTAAATTCCAGGCCAGCCTGTCTCAAAACAAAAAAACAAAACAAAAAAATGAAAACCAAAGGCTTCAAACTGGCCAGGAGACCATTTGAATCGCTCCATGACTCCTCTTCTTCAGGCTTTTCTGTTGTGTAGAGGCCCTTACAGGAGAGACCTTTGGGGACCTCATCAAGATTAGGTACATGCCGTCAGCTTCCACGTGTCTAATAGTGCTAGCAAGCTGATGTGGGCCCACTTGAAATGTCTGGGCTCAAATAATGTTACAATGTAACATTTTGACTAATCCGTTTCATATCATGACCAGGCACAGAAGATTACTGGTAGATCTCTTTATTCAGTCAACTAAATTCAGAGTTATTTTAGGCTTGCTGGCATGAATCCTTGAAGAGTTTGAATTATTAGAAGGAGGTCCCCTGCATGACATCTCGACCTCAAACCAGAGATGACTGTATTGGAGTAGCAGCCCTTCATAGAATGACTGATCTCTTAAGCCAGTGGTTCTCAACATTCTGAATGCGTTAACCCTTTAATGCAGTTTCTCATGTTGTGGTGACCCCCAATCATAAAATTATTTCATTGCTACATCATAACTAAAATTTTGCTACTTCTATGAATTGTAGGTATCTGATAAGTAGGATGCCTGATATGTGACCCCCAAAGGGTTGAGACCCGTGGCTCAGCTTTTCTGTATACTGTGGACCGCAGATCCATCTTGTACCATCCATAGCATATGTGCACAGAAAATCTATCAGGAGCATCCTGAGATCTGAAGGACACTGTTATAAATGTCATTTAAGTGCAAATTAGATACACCAGCTGTTGTTGTTATTCGTACTGACAACCTTAAAGAGACATTTTATCCTAGCAACCAGAGTAGAGATGGATAACTAATTTTCTGTTTGTAAGAAAAAACAAATGGTCAGGAAGCTTAAGAGCCATGCTTCACCCAAGTTCATCTGTTGAATGCTCGAAATTATCCAGTGTGGGAAGGCCTCAGTTGAGTCTTTCCAAAGATTTTAGCAAAGTGATTGTCAGCACCTAGATGACAGAGGTTATGGTAGGCTCTGTTCTAGGTTATGAATCTGTTCCCAAAGTTTACAAGACCTGAGCAAGTGGAATCAGGAATCTAATTCTCTGAAGTAAGCTCACCAGCATAAAGCCAAATATCTGTGGGTTGTCTGTCACCAAAATTATTTTTAAATTGTTATACTGAGCTCTCATTTTTGTTTGGCAAATACCCACTTTTGGATCTATGTTCCTCGCAGGAAGTTATTATCAGACTATCCTACAACTCGGGAGTCTCGGAGAAACCCGACCTTGTGACAGGCAGGTGTCTTCTTTACCAGTTACCCAGTCAACCTTATTGATTTTTGTTTGTTTTTTTGTGCTGTTGTTACATGTTCTAGGTAAAAGTATAATGAATTTAATCCTAATATTATTTGATTTAGTATCATTTTACATTTATTTAGGTTATTCTTTTAAAAAAAATCTTACTTTGGGGAACACAAAAGTTAACCATTTCCAATTATTTAATGAAATAAAGTTTTCTAAGAAGACCAATACTATGGTAAAACCATTCTTTGAAATTTTTAGACATATTTATGAGCATATATATATATATATATATATATATATCATAGCTACATGGTCTATGAAAGTCTAAATCTCATTGCAAAATTTAAATATAGATATATGTGTTAATAAGCATATATACATATATAATCCAAATGTATACCTATATATAAAAATAAATGAATGTTTAGTATATGGTAGTTCCACCTTATGTATTAAGGATATGTTCCTGAACCCTTGGTGGCTGTCAAAACCTATGAACAGCTGTAAACCCCACATATTATATATATAGTTTCTCTTGATGCTCATGAAAATGATGAAATCAAATGTACAAGATAGGTGAAGTAAGAGATTATTTATAACTTGTCCTAAAATGAATGATTATAGCAATAAACTACAGTAGAAGTTACCAAATGTGCTCTCTTGTTCTCTTGGAATACTTTACTATACTTTGAATTTTCTATATAAGGGACGCTCTTCATGACCTTTCTTTGGCTGTTGGAGAGCATTGCTACTATTCTGCCTTGCAGCCTTTGCTACATAAATTAAGGGTTCCATAAGCTCTGTGGTATTATGACTATCAGTCTAATAACTGATAACACCTAAGAGACTGATGGGCTGGAAGTATACCCAGCATGGAGATGCTAAGTGGAAGGATGTATGTGTATCTGTGGCTATAGCAGAATATGCTATATTTTTATCATGTTATTTAGAACAGTGTTGAGTCTAAAAGCCACAGATTAGAGGCTCCAGAGATGGCTCAGAAGCTAAGAGCACATGATGCTCTTGCAGATGACAGGGGTTCTGTTCCTAGTACCTACATGATAGCTTACAACTGTCCAAAACTCCAGTTCTGGGGGACCTGCTGCCCTCTCTGGCCCCCATGGTGCAGTTCACTTACATACATTTAGGCAAAACACACATGCATAAAATAAAAATGGAATAAATATTTTAATGTCTCATGAATTGCTATTCCTAGAATTTTCCACTCTATATTTACTGATAATGGTTATTCATGTCATGAAAATCATGGAAGGAAACACTTGTGACAGGTGGGAGCGACTCTACATAGAAAATATAGTATATACTAAATATTGCATTCAAATAATATATGAAATTTGCAACCTTAATATTTTACTAACATTTCAGAAGAAAACATTTTTACAACATGTTTTTTCAGAATCACTTCTATTCCATGCTGGCAACACCCAGTCATTGCTAGATGTTTATGAGTTTACTGTTCTGAATATCCGTTTAAACCAAGCAAGAGATCATTGTTTGAGTGCTAGCAAACTTTTGTTTGTTGTGAAAGTATAATTTCTTGCTTATCTGTGCTGGTCTAAAAACAATGAAAATTATCCAATCATAATGTTTTAATCAACATTTCCAAAGTGTTTCTAAATTATTATTTTTGTCAGGTTGTTATCATTTCAGATATCGGGGTTAGTTTGATATTTAGGGTTTTTCTCCCTCCAAAACTGTTTTGTATAGATGAACCATGAGGATTCAGGAGAAAAATGATTTTTCGCAACTCACACAAGGTGAACTCTGACCGTTGCCTTAAATACTCGAGGGATATAAATGGTGACTGGAACAGTAGCATAGCTAGCACTTAATGGTGTCTGATGCAGCTAGAGCCTTGCTTTACAACAAGGTTAACATTTCTGGTTTCAGGCCATGAAGTTTTTTGAGATCCTTACATTTGACATCTTTTCAGTCAGTATACCACTTTCCCACTGCAAATTCTAAATGTGCTTTGTCTTTGGGACTCCTCATGGAGTTAATGTATTCATAAGAGCTTTATGAGAAGAATATATTCTCAAAATGTATACTTCTACCACATGATTAAATTATCCCATTATTTGAGAAAGATAGTATACCTATGTTTTCAATGGTCTACTTGATTTGCTTTGGTGTGTATGTGTGTGGGAATATGTGTGTGTGTGTGTGTGTGTGTGTGTATCTATCTATCTATCTATCTATCTATCTATCTATCTATCTATCTATCTTTGTGTCTCTGTGAGTGTTTATATGTCTGTGTGCATGTATCTGTGTGTGCACACATGTACACGTGTTTCTGGAGTCCTGAGGTTAATGTCTGGAGCCTTCCTCTCTTTCTACCTTATTACTTGAGACAGGGTCTCTCACTGAAGCTGAAGTTTGTCAATTCAGCTGGACTCTCTGGGCAATGAGCCCCAGGGTTCCATCTTCCTCTACCTCCCCATTTCTGAGATTACAGGTACTTGCCACCATGTCTGCCTTTTACAAATGTGCTAAACTGAGTCCCAAGGCTTGTGTAGGCAAGCTCTTTATTGACAGAGTCATCGCCTCAGCTCCCCATCGCTGCTTCAGGCCTGATTGTGTGCACCATTTCTTGCCTATTCAGATAGTTGCTTGAAGTTGGCCATAGTGAAGTATTGAAATTATGGCTAACAGTGAATTTAGTGAATCATGGCTTTTCTTCCTGAAGAACAGGCTTATAAATACTTATCACTGTGATAGTCATAGGACTTTATTTGCTATAGTTACTGCCACACCTCCTCATTCATAGAAAGTGCCTCTTATGTATAAAATAGCTACTCTGTAAGTATTTGTTGAATGAATAAATGTTCGGATTCGACCATTATTTTAAAAATAAACACATATTTTTTTATGTTAAGATACATATTTGGATATGGTTATTTTCTTAGTTTTGGGGGGGAGGAGAAAGAACTTTATGAATGAACTTGATGTGCTTTGATCTAATCTACCCACTCTCCATTTTCTCTCTTCCAGTTCCTTCAAACTTCTATAATTTTTATCTCCCAACTTCGTGTGCCCTCTCTCTAGCATTTTAAAAAAGCTACTGTGTCTACTTTGCGTGAATATATAGGGAGCCATCTATTGAAGCATACATAGTCTTTAAGGGGTCATATCCCTGAAGAAAACTTACTCTCTCTTTTCAAGTAGCCATTGGTTGTCAATAGCGTCTCAGCTATTGGAACCTCATAAACTTCTCGCCCAACTATGATAGAATTTTATCTGGCTTGATATGTGCCACAGCCCTATTATGTTCAGCCAAAAAATGTCTTATTTATCCACTACCTCTGGATCTTACAGCCTTTCTATCCTCTCTTCCACAATGATACCTGAGTCTTGAGGGAAGGAGGTATGGTATAGACAAGCCATTTAGAGCTCAACACCCTACATTTATTTCTGTGCATTAAAGAGATGAGTCTCTACACTAATTACTATTTCAAAAAGAAGTCTCTCTAATGATGTTTGAGAATGTACTCATCTCTAGGTATAAGGATAAGAACTTAGAGGACAATTTGATACTATGTCTATTTTGCTAAATGATTGCATTAGAGCCTAGGACTTAACTGGTCCTAGGTCGTTGGTCTGGTTAGCAATGTCAGGTATGAGCTCTATCTTGTGGAAAAGGCTTGAAATGCAGTCAGAGGGTGGTTAGCTATAACCTATAACATTCTTTCCATTATCATATCAGTGAGCATGTCTTCCAGGTATATTTTTGTTATAGTTCTCAGGGTTGACAGCTGAGCAAAACTGTTGAATGTCTCTTCTAATAGAATATATAGTCCCGTTTAGCACTAGGAAACCCAGCCAGTGTTGTAGTCATTGTTTAAATCCTGGCCTGAGGTTTCTACCCTGCCTTTGGTATTTAAGTTCCTGGATAAAAGACACTCACAGCCTTTATATGTACAATAAGCTTTAAGCAACACAAGAGCTGGGTAGCTGCCTACCCTCCATGCTGTTAGAATCTACTTTCCTGTTGATAACTCCAAGTTTTTACTTACTGTTTACATTGTTTCATCTGGGCTGCTCTTAACTCCAGTCAACCAGCCCTCAGAGTCACGATGTTATGTCTCATCTAACACATGGCAGCTTCCTCTTCCCTTCGATACCCTTCTTTCCTCGTGGTCCTTTATGATTGAAGTTTGGGAAACCTAAACCCCACCCATGCCTCCTCTGCCTGGCTATTGGTTGACGGCATCTTTATTTACCAATCAGAAATAACTTAGGTACAGGGTCACAGAGGCTACATACAGATGACTCCAGGTCTTGAGGTCCCTCAATTAGCATTTCAATCAACAGTAAAAGACAAAACCACAACAAACCAGTAGGGATGATGTGTCTACTATCTTGATCCCTCCACATCCTGTGACTGAGTTACTTGTTGTCTTCAGCACTTGTGTCTTACCTTCCAATTCTGGAGATGTGACTAGAAGCAATTTCAATAGCCTGTAATATTTGGGCAATCTAAGGGGCCCCACTGACCAACAATTCAATGTAAAAAAATATACACCTATCGCCGGGATTTTCACAGCCTATGGTGTCAGAGAGAGGCATTGTTCTCCCATAGGGTAACCACATTTAAACGCCACATATATATGTGTGTGTATGTATATATATGTATATATGGAAGATTCTATAGTAGTAGCTTTCCATGTGGCATTTTAAAAAGTCTTTAGCTCTCCTATTGCATACCTTATGTAAATGCTTCTGTCCTACCATTATCCTTCCTCTTCATACTAGATGCAGTCTGTCCCTTTTTTTCTCAAAATCTGTCACCCCCACCCCACTCCCCACCCCCACTGTGACCCCTTACTACAGTTCTGGATTATGGATACTTCAGTTTAAACAAACACACACAATGTTTTAAACCTAACATCTGTGTATGAGAGAGACCATGCAGTATTTGTCTTTTTCGGTCTGAAATTCCTTATTCAGAATGATCATTTCCCATTCTATCTGATTACCTGAAAATGTTATAATCTCATTTTTCTTAACAGCTGATGAAATTCTTGTCAGAAACTGAATAAAGAAATCTTAAAATTCATATGGAAACACAAAAGACCTAGGATAGATGAAACAACCCTGAACAAAAAAAAAAAAAAAACAAAATTATGGCAAACCCCACCAAACCACTGGTGGTATCTCCATCTCTAATATAAAGTTATACTGAGCTTTCTAGTAATAAAAACAACATGGTGTTGGCATTATATCAGATGCAATGGGATAGAATTGAGGACTCAGATAAAGGCCCACAGTTCTGCAGCCACATGACTTTTGACACAGAGGACATTGTACAATGATTAGTTTTTGATAGGGAAATGGTTAAGACCGAATCTCATTTTGTAGCTCAGGCTTGCTTGAAACTCACTATGTAGCCTAAGCTGGCTTGAATTTGTAACAGTTCTCAGTTGTCTGAGGGCTAGAATTACAGGTATGAATTATTCTTTTATAAATGTATACCATTCTGAAATAAAATATTAGTTTTCATTTTCTTCAAAACCTTCTAGGATTTTTTTTATTCCTAATAGTATTTATTGGCATTTCTCATCCAGCAATAAGAAAAACTGAGATCCATTAATAAAAACAAGTACACAGGTTTGGAGTCAGAAGGGCTTGTGGATTTTCTGACAGCACATATTCCTTCTCAGACTCACTTTGCATTTTAGAAGAGTTCTTCAATATAGAAAGGAGTAACTCATTTCAGGATGCATGGTTTAAAAGAAGAACATTACTGGCAGATTGGTAGAGAAGAGTCACATGATTCTAGCCAGTAAGTCATCAACACTGAAACATTTACTATATTTCTGGAAGGGCAGACATGTCAGTGTATACTATTTAACTTAACTATATACACTAAATTTCTCAGGCAACACTTAATTCACATTCACATGTTGTAATGTTTTGAGGGAGCTTTCCAGAGAATAGCCATCCATACGCTTCTTAATTAATTTGCTCTATAGCACAACCCTCTCATAATCATTTCTAATTATAAAGAGTAATCGTATTGCCTAGAAATGTAATATGCAATGTGTAAGAAGTGAAGCAAACTTGTGATAGTGTAAGTTTCCTTCAAATTATATATTAGTTACTTATTTCTAAGACCTTTATATATGTTTTATACTAAAGCACTGTCCCCACAACATTGTGAACATGCTATGCTTGTTTCCCTTTTAAATGACAGTGAGAGGATCAAAAAGCTACTTATAAATATATCACCAATCAGGCTAAAATGTCAATGACCACATTCATATCAAATGTACATCTTTTTTTTCTGCTTAAGTTTCAGATTTTTAAATACTTTAATTATTAAGAAACTTGTAAGAATAAAAAAGTACCCGCTGTATCCATTACTCGTGAAAAGGAATCTGCATTCAGAGCTGAATAGAGCCAGCCCTTGCTGGAGGTAGTATTAAGTCAGCCTCTCCAGTGGAAGCAATGTACCACTGCCAGCTGGTGTTAATACCAGAGCAAACAGGGTGTAGCATGCTGAGTTTAATATGTGCCAGCAGTTGACTGGCTAATCCTAAATCTGTCCTGCTTCATTCTAGAACTGGTCAGTTCATTCATCCAATGCTTCCTAGAAACAATGGGAAACACTCCTGTTTTGATGCTTGGCTAAGAACTATGCATGTTTTCTCTTGGTTCTTCTTTTCCTGGAGAGCATTCTCTAGTAGGAAATGGAGTTAGACAATGGTTAACACGCCTTTTGGCTGTTTGCTACAGCTCTTACTAGCACTCTGATGGATGAACTGTTCAATTTCTTGGCTTATGATAATGCAACATTATGAGTATCTGTAAAAAAAATTATTGAGCAACTTAAACAAATAACCTCCTGGAAGTTCTTACTCATAGGACAGTTAGTAAGACTCGGATCTCTTAAGAAGGAAGTCAAGTAGAGTCAAAAGAAGGCAATGCCTTTATGCTTGGATCAAAATGACCTCCTGTCATCTATGGCATTAGTATAAGGTTCAGTATGAAAGATGTCTACTTATTTTGTCTGAAGAAATCTGTAATTTCTTTTCAACCTGGTTTCTCCTAAGTGCTAAACTTGAATATCTGAAAATTGAGGAAAGTATTAGTAATATTATTGATCCTCTGCTCCTCCATTCTCCATTTCCTACACATAATTTTACTAATCCATCTCGTTAAGATCCTTTCAAAACTATCCCCTGCCTAATCCACCTGCAGACACTGCACTAGGGATTTGTCAGCATCTCCACTGGTTTCACTACACAAGGTCTAACTTCCTTTGAAAATGTGACATCTATTGTTCAATTATTCTATGTGTAACTGATAGCATTTTGATTTATTTTGGTATATTCTCAACCTGTGAATACATAGTGTTGATGGAACAAACCATATAATCCAATCATTTGTAAATTCATTTCAGTGTCTGTATTAAACGTCCTTGGCACCTCCAATTTATATGAAGGGAGGGAAGTTTTTGTCCCATGGTGGTACAGCAGATGAGTCTTAAACCACATTCCTCCAGTTCATCTTATTCTTCTATATACAGTTCATGTGGACTTTAAAGATCCAGGATTTCTGCCTAGCTGGAATGGCTGGTATGTACTTACAGGGGTACTGAATGGGGGACTTACCTTCTTCCACTGTGAACACTGTGAATCTGAGTCTATGGACAAATAGCTCAAGTTTCTTGATACATGTTGAAATAATTTCAAGGGGAACCCAGAATTTCCTTATAGATTGTCACATGCCCATTGGGATAGCTTCCTTCAAAACCCTGAGTTCACCATCTTCCCTCCATTCCTGTTCATTGTTCTTCAGCTCCTTGGCATGCTTCCAGGTATAACCTCCCAAGATGACTTGTAATAAAATGTTTAATTCAAGAAGTCCACTGTTAAAAATTTGATACAAAGAGATGGCCCTAGAAAGTAAAGAACTGAAATGAGCGTGTGAAAGTTGATCATTCTTTGGTTGGACTATAGAATTCTGCTGATGCTCACGGTGCTTGGTAAAGCCAGCTAATGAAGTTTTGATTTAATCAGGTTTCTAAGACCATCTATCTTTCATAGTTGTCAAAAAACAGAACTTTTTTTTTTTAATTTAGTTGGTGTTTTGGTTAACTTTCTCTGTAAACCTGACACAACTGGATTCATCTGGGAAGAGAGAATCTTAATTGAGAAATTACCTCCATCAGATTGGCCTGTAGGCTACAATGTGAGGCATTTTCATGATTAAAGCTTGATGTGGAAAGGCCCAGCCCATGGTAGCTATTATCATTCCTGGGAATATGAGTCCTTGATTGTATCAGAAAGCAAACCAGTAAAGACTATTCCTCCATGGTTCCTGTCTCAAAGATCCTGCTTTAGCTTCTGCCATAACTTTTCTCAAAGATGGATTGTGATAAAGTATTATAAGCCAAGTGGATCCTTTCTTGCCCAAGTTGTTTTTGGTTAGTGTCTTATCATAGCCACAGAAAGAAAACTAAGATAGCAGACTTCTCCAGATTTCTGAAATGGTTCTTCACCTGAGTTCTATCAAGGCAATGCCTTAGCATGGAAGAACATGGATTAAGCCTTAGTATGGAAGAGCAAGGATGGAAGAAGTGGATTATCAACTTAAGGGCTGTAGTAACAGCTAATACTGAGACATCATGTTTGCAGATGGTATAGGTGGGAAAAATTTGAAAAGAGGAAGAAGTTGTGTAGTTTAGGAGAGAATTCCTATAGTAAGTTTCCTTAGTCTATTAAAGTAATTAGACTCCACTGCACAGAAGGAGGGCTCCATTTTTTTAATTGCAATAGCAATTTATTTAAATAAGTAAAATGAATTGGAATCTAAAGAAAAGTCATAAGCTTTGAGTATGTACAGAGAATTTTCAAGGCGGCCCAGCATTGGTAAAGACACTGAGAAACTAGAGGTTTTGAGTTGAAGAGCCTCAGAAATCATGTGGCTTCAGTTTTGGATTTTGTGCACAATGAAAGAGAGTCAGGTAGATGACATGACTCACCTATAGAGACTTCCATACATCACAGAGTTAGAGGCAAGGATTCTGGGCTCCTACTCTGTAGCTCTTTCTGTAACTCCTCCCTCTGCCTGTCTTTTCTCTGGCCTCCCTCCCTTTTTAATTTCTTTCTTCAATTCTCTTTCTTATTTTTAGTATTTATTTTAAAAACCTAACCTTTACAATGACATCAATAATCAATCACTCATCTCGTTTTAGGGAAGGTCCCAAAGGAAAACCCATATATTATTATCAAGCATCTGGCAGCCCAAAGAGGCAGTATAGACATTGACATAATTGCTATACAAATATCAAGTAAATATTAAAACATATACAATTAGCCTGTAAATGTTAACACTGAAGAAGTACTGTAATGATGCACTGTACATGATTACATGGAAGACAGTTCATTCAAGTCATCACCATAACCATAAAGACTAATGATGAAGACTAGTGGAAAAGAAAGAAATTATAAGGTTGACTCTTCTTTCATTTTGTGGGCTATTATGATCTTCAGGGTTTTGTTTTTTTTAACACCATCTGAAAAACCTGGAGCAGTTAATATTTGAAAACTAATATAAAGGGCTGGAAGTTTCTAACACCTTTTTTTAAAAAATAAAATTAAAATTAAATTTTTACTAATTTAATGTAATTTATAATCATTTAAGGTATACATGAATTTTTTTGTTTGTTTTTTTTTTTTTGGTTTTTTTCGAGACAGGGTTTCTCTGTGTAGCTCTGACTGTCCTGGAACTCACTCTGTAGACCAGGCTAGCCTCGAACTCTCGAACTCAGAAATCCACCTGCCTCTGCCTCCCAAGTGCTGGGATTAAAGGCGTGCGCCACCACCGCCCGGCTTTTTTTGTTTGTTTGATACAGGATCTCAGTATGTAGTTCAGGCTGTCTTGAACTTGTTATCTTCCTGCCTTTGCATCCCTAATGCTGGGATTAAAGGCATGTGCTACCAAGTCTGGCTGTTTTTCTTTAATGAGATAGGGTCTCAAGATCTTCCTGCCTTAGATTACCAAGAACTAGGACTAGGGAAATGAATCACCGCCCATGCCTAGCCCTGTCCAAAGCTATTTGTCTTACGCACTGCATAGAAATAGTACTGTTTTATTGACCCTGGATGTTTATATTTATAAGATAACTTAGAATGTTCTTTTAAGTATACAAATTAGTTTCATCAAACAAAAGTTTAGGCTGAGAGATATTTTTTCTACTTTGATAGAATAGGATGTTTACAGATTAGAAAAGGAATTGTTTCAAGAGATCAAGGAAGAAAAATTGTTCCCATGAGCCTCTGCTTTCATCATTAGACAGAGTCATGACTCATCTCAGATGTCCATGCCACATTCAATTCACAGGATTTGAATAATCGTCTAAGCTAACACATTAAAACAAACCAAGAACCTGATTTTTCATAGGAGAGATATTCATGAAGGAAAGGAAAGCATTAGTGATATAACAGCTCTCAAGGTCCGACTCATCTGTATGATTTTGTTCAAATTTACCCTGCCATAACATCAGTATAGCACTAGGAATAGAAGGGTAGGAATAGCTGGCTTGTTGGCTCACCCAGTCTGCTACATTTTCTCTCCCAACTTCTTGGTGATAGCAAGAAAGTCGCTGAAACAATCCCTGCCCTCACCTAATTATTCAGGTCAGTTTGGGGGGGGGGTTATGAGTCTATGGGCATATAAATCCTCTGATCATTTTAGCTTTTTGTAAAATAGACAACAATTTCCATACCATTGGATAATTATGGTGAGTTTTCTGATTCTATTTCTATTGAGGAAATATTTGGACATTATGCAGGCTAGTAATTTGCCAGATGCACTGCATGAGTCATATGCTATTTAAAGAGGCACAGATAAGTAATTTAGAAACAAAATAGAGGTACACATTTGAAAAGAAACAGAAATACACATCATCCTTCTAAAAATGATATAATAGTAATTTCCAAAACAATCTTATTACAAGAGGGTAGGTGGTACACAAGAGTCCAGTAGAAAGTGGAAGGAATCAGTGTTGGAAATGAAAGAATTCTCTTTATGTTCAGTGATTTCCCGTGTGCATTCTAAGTATGCCACAGTTTTATTAGCATCTCAGCCACCACAAAATATAGTCGATAACATTAAGCACAAGAAAAGAGATTGAAAATATCTGAGGATTCTTCTTAGGAGTAATTATGGGAATCAGTGTGTCTTCACAGCCTCTTTGATCCTTTGGCTTTAATGCACAGTCCTTTAAGTATCTGCCTTATAATGAGTCACATTAGGTTCTTTGAATGGTTTAAAGAATAGGGAAAACATTCTGTCAAAGCACTGGAGATTTAGGAGGAATAGTAGGAATGTTTTAAATTTGATTCGTTGAGGAAGACTTGAACTTTCATGAGAGTAGTAAAACAACTGAAATTTTTGTTGAGATGACTTTGAAATTATGGATGTCAAGTCATCTAACTCTGAACCTAAAATTATATGGTCCTTATAGGTCTTTAGTGGATCATGATTACATAGGAATGCTGTTCCATGCTGGGCAAATAGAACACGCTCATTCATTTAAAGTATTCATTTTGATATAGAATTGAGTCTCAAGCTGGGCCAGCCATTGGTTGACCATTACCTCAATTTTTGCTTCATCTTTTATCAATGAACATATTATAGGCAGGGCATATTGTAGTTGAAAGTTTTATGGTTGGGTTGGTGTCCCAATTTCTGCATTGGAAGTCTTGCCTGGTCACAGGAGATGGTTCTTTTCAGGCTCCATACTGACCATTGCTAAGAGTATTAGCTAGGGTCACCTTCATAGATTTCTGGGAGTTTCCATTAGCCTAGGTTACTAGCTCATCCCAGAGAAGCCTCCCCCTCCCAGATCCAGTTGTCTCTCTCAGTACTATCTCCCTCTATCCTCCCCTCCACCTGATCCCTCCTATTCCCATCATCTCCCCCTCCCCAATCCAGTTCCTGCCCTCCATCCACTCCCTGTGTACAATCTATTTTCCCTTCTCAGTGAGATTCAAACATTCACCCTTGGGCTCTCCTTGTTACTTAGCTTCCATGGGTCTGTAGATTGTAGTATGATTATTGTATAGTTTATGGATAATATTCACTACTGTAGTTGCTTTCTGGGTCTGGGTTACCTCACTCAGGTAGAGTTTGCCTAGTTCAACCCATTTGCCTGCAAATTTTATGATGTCATTGTTTTTAATAGATGAGTAATACTCCATTATATAAATACATCACATTTTCTGTATCTATTTTTCAGTTGAGGGACATCTATGTTGTTTCTACTTTCCGGCTATTATGAATAAAGCTGCTATGAACATAGTTGAGCAAATGTTCTTGTAGTATGATAGTTTCAGTATATGTCCAGTAGAGGTATACCTGAGTTTTGAGGTAGATCTTATCCAATTTTTTGAGAAACTACCATATTGGTATCAAAAGTGGTTGTACAAGTTCATATTTCCACCAGCAATGTTCCACATTCTTGCTAGCATGAGGTGTTACTTGAGTTTTTGATCTTAGTCATTCTAACAGGTGTAAGATAGAATCTCAGAGTCATTTTGAGTTGCATTTTCCTGTTGACTAAGAATATTGAATATTTCTTTAAGTGCTTCTCAGCCATCAGAGATATTTTTTGTCAAGAATTCTGGTTAAATATGTACCCCAGTTTTAATTTTTGTTGTTATTGTTGTTGGTTGGTGTCTATTTTCTTGAGTTCTTTATATATTTTGGATATCAGCCCTCTATTGATGTAGAGTTGGTGAAGAATATTTTCCCGATTTTCCAGGCTGCCATTTTGTATTAGCTCTTCTTTGAAAGTCTGGTAGAATTTTGGACCAAAACCATCAGACCCTGTGCTTCTTTTGGTTGGGAGACTTTTAATAAGTGCTTCTATTTCTTTAAGGGCTATAGGTCTATTTAGTATATTTCCTGATCTTGACTTACCTTTGGTAAGTGGTTATCTATTAAGAAAATCATCCATTTCATTTAGATTTTCCAATTTTGTAGAGTACAGGTTTTTGAAGTAAGACCTAAAGATTCTTTGGATTTCCTTGGGGTCTGTTGTTATGTTTCCCTTTTCATTTCTGATTTTGATGGTTTGGATGTTATTTCTCTGCCCTTTAGTTAGTTTGGCTAGGGTTTTACTATTTTGTTGATTTTTCTTAAAGAGTGATGTCTTTGTCTCATTGGTTCTTTGTATTGTTCTCTTTGTTTCTATTTTATTGATTTCAGCCCTGAGTTTGATTATTTACTGCTGTCTATACTACTTGGGTGTGGTTTGCTTCTTTTTGTTCTAGAGCTTTGAGATGTGCTGTTAAGTTGCTAGTACAAGATCTTACTAATTTGTTTTCTAATTTCTTTACTTAGCACTATGAACTTTTCTCATAGCACTGCTTTCTTTATGTCTCATAAGCTTGGATATGTTGAGCCTTTATTTTCATTGAATTCTAGAAAGTCTTTAATGTCTTTATTTCTTCTTTGACCCAGTGGTCATTGAATACAGAGTTGTTTAGTTGACATGAGTTTGTAGGCTTTCTATTGCTTCTGTTGTTGTTGAAGTTCAGTTAAATCCCTGATGGTCTGATAAGATACAGGGGGTTATTTTAATTTTCTTATATCTGTTGAGAGTTGCTTTGAGACTGAGCGTATGATCAGTTTTGCAGAAGGTTCTATGAGGTTCTGAGAAGAAGGTATATTCTTTTGTGTTGGAGTGAAATGTTCTGTAGATATCTGTTAGGTTCATTTGAATCATAACATTTGTTAATTTCATTATTTCTCTGTTTAGTTTTTGCCTGGATGACCTGCCCTCATTGGTGTGAGTGGGTTATTGAAGTCTCCCTCTTCTAATGTGTGGAGTTCAAAGTGTGAGTTAAGCTTTAGTAATGTGTTTTTCTTTCTTTCTTTTCTTTTTTTCTAGTGGGGGTACCTTCACACTTGGGGCATAGATATTCAGAATTGAGGTATCATGTTGATGGATTTTTCTTTTGATGGATATGAAGTGAACTTATCCCTCTCTTTTGACTAATTTTGGCTGAAAGTCCATTTTATTTGATATTAGAAAGGCTGCTCTACCTTGTATCTTGGGTATTAGACTTGAAAAATATTTTTGTAATCCTTTACTCTGAGTTAATATCTGTCTTTGATGTTAAAGTGTGTTTCTTGTATGAAGCAGAAAGTTTGATTCATTTTCTTATTCATTCTGTTAGTCTGTACCTTTTTATTGGGGAATTGAATCTGTTAATGTTGAGAGATATAAAGGACCAAAAATTGTTAATTCTTGTTATTTTGATGTTGTTGGTCTTGTGTGTGTGTGTCTTCTTTCACTTTTTCTGGTGTGAAAGTATTTACTTCCTGTATTTTTGGGAGTGTAGCTAACCTCCTTGGATTGGAGTTTTCCTTCTAGAATCTTTTGTAGGGCTGGATTTGTAGATAGATGTTGTCTAAATTCATTTTTGTCATGAAGTATCTTGTTTTCTCCATTTATGAGGATTTAAGTTTTGCTGTATATAGTAATCTGGGGTGGTATCTATGGTCTCTTAGAGACTAAAAGACATTCGCACAAGCACTTCTGATTTTTAGAGCCTCTGTTAAGGAGTTGGGTTGATTCTGATAGCTCTTCCTTTATACATTACTGGCTCTTTCCTCTAGCAGCTTTTAATATTCTTTCTTTGTTTTGTATATTTAATGTTTTGATTATCATGTGGCAGGATGATTTTCTTTTCTGGTCCAACCTATTGGTGTTCTGTAAGCTTCCTGTACATTTATAGTCATCTCTTTAGGTTGGGGAAACTTTCTTCTATTGTTTTGTTGAAAAAAATTTCTGAACCTTTGAGCTGGGAATCTTCCCACTCTTCTATTCCTATTATTCTAATTTTAATATCTTCATAGTGTCCCAAATTTCCTTTTATTTTGTGTCAGAAACTTCTTATATTTAACATTTTCTTTTACCAACATATCAATTTCTTCTTTTGATTTTCTACAGCTCACATTCTCTTTTCCATCTCTTGTCCTTTGTTACTGATGCTTGCATCTGAAGCTTTTGTTCTTTTACCTAGGTTTTCCATTTCCAGGTTTCCCTCAGTTTGTGTTTTGTTTATTTACTTCTATTTCCATTTTCAAGACTTGAACTGTTGTATTCATTTCCTTAACTGTTCAATATATTTTTCTGTATTTCTCTAAGGGGTTTATGTATTTTCTCTTTAAAGGTCTCTATCATCTTCACAAGATTGGATTTAAGGCCATTTTCTCATGTCCCAGTTGTGTTAGGATAACCAGGGCTTGCTGTAGTAGGATAAACTGGAATCTTGTAGTGCCATATTGTCCTGTCAGTTGTTGACTATGTTCTCATGCTGGCCTCTAGCCATCTGGTTTAGTGGTTATGATACGTTTAGTGCTGATTTCTGAGTTTATTTTTGTTAAATGGGCAGGTTTTGAATGTTTTTCCCTTGGTTACTGTTTCCTCTTAGTCTTTTGACTTCAGTGTCTTGTGGTTCTAGTGACCAGTGACTCTTCAGGACCAGTAAGATGTGTGGTGTGGGTTTTGTGCCCTGCGTGGCCTCTAGGGTTTTGGATGCTAATGTTGTCTCTGGTGTCCCAAGGCTCTTGGAAAGTGAAATTTTGAGCTGGAAAATGGAGGCAAGGCATGAGGTGCAGTTACACTTGGTGAACATGCTTTAAGAGGAGTTGGTTGGCATAGGGCTTGGGGCAAGGTCTATCTGTTGTCCTTAGTGTGAGCAGGTCTCTGGGAAAGCAGGCAGAATTACAGGTTGGAAAATGGAGCACAGGGGATGCTGTTCCTTTCAGTTTTTAGTTCATTAATTTATGGTGGTGTCAATCTGCTTCACACTACGTGAATTTTCAGTGGAGCCAGCTACAGTAGTGCCAGTGAGGACAATGTCAGGATCATCTAACTTATAAGGACAAAACAGAAGGCAGCAAGTCTGTAAGCTAGCTAAGAGTAGTATGTCTCTGATGAGTCAGTAATAAAGAAATGTATATAGAAAGCTGGTGATTCCTCCTCTACTAAAATTTTAGTCAGTTGAGGTAAAAAAAAAAAGGAAGGCACTAGATGATTTCTATAAATCTAAACTAGTGAGGGAACTGGCAAAGTCACATTCAGATACACTAATTTTCATTGGGTTTGTTACAGAACTTCATTATAGATGTTTCATCATCAAAGCAAGCTTGGATGGAGTCAAAGGCTATCAGTAAAACACGCAGCGTTGACCTTGCTTTTACAACAAAAAGATATTTATGATTAGGAGAGTATTTTGTACTTTGTTCAGATTTGAATTTCAAAACATTTAATTAGGCTCTGGCAAGTCAGAATGAAATTTGAGGTTCAACTTAGTTCACCTTTATGAGCAAATTCCCTTCCTGCATTGGCAGCTAACATTCACCCAACAGCTTTGAAGTTGCCTAATGGGTTAATTTGTCCTAGGTATTGTCCCTTGCAAACCATTTGTTTTCATAACCTGGGGCAGGCATCATAAATTGTAAGAAAAACTCTACCTAATCAGTCAAGACATTGACTGCTAGCATCATCTATTCCAGGAAAAAAGAACGAGAGGAAAAGCTATCATAAGATCTCCAGATTATTGATCTTTCTTTAGAGTTATAGAACCCATAGCTTTTGGTGACCTTTGGTAGCATCAGAATGTGTGTAAAATATGAATCATTGAAGAACTGGACACAACATTGATGGCCCCAAGTAGATTTCCTTAAATTTCCCTCATAAATTTCTTCATTTGTAGTTATTAGAGGAGATGGTCCTTAGGTTATAATTCAGTGGTTGTTAACCCGTGGGTTAGAATCGCTTGAGGGTTGAATGAACTTTTCACGGGGGTTGCCTAAGACCACCATAAAACAGATGTTTACATTACAATTCAAAACAGTAGCAAAGTTACAGTTATGAAGTAGCAACAAAAATAATTTTGTGCTTGGAGTCACCATAGCATGAGGAACTTTATTAAAGGGCTGAAGCATCAGGAAGGCTGAGAACCACTGATGTAGTTGATTGTAATAGTAATAAGCACACCTTGCTTCTTGACTTCCATCATGTGGCAAACAAAGCTTTTTTGGAGAAACATTTTAAAAAATTCTTGGGGACTTAACAGCCATTTATATTTATTTAAAAGCCAGTGTCAAAAATGCTTGACCAATTTATTGAAAGTATTTACCACTGGAAAGTTTATTCTTTGATCCTTGCTTCTGAAAAAAGATTTCTTTTTAATTAGCCATTCAACTTCTTCAAAAGCATGAAAGAATTAGTTGAAGAACTGGAGAGCAACTCTTCACTTGAAGAATGTTTGGCTGTTCTCTTGACCTGGGAACGTATTGGCTGCCTCCACACCCAGAAGGGCATTGAGAAGGAGAATTCAGCGCAAGCTATAGCTCCTTGGCTATGTTTGCTTGAGGTATGGAGTGGGGTGAAGGCAGAATGTGAGGCCTTGGGTTTACTCCAGCACACCTTACTGATAGAAGGCTTGTTTGGCAATGTTACTTTCTTTCTTTCTTCTTTGTGGGGCAGTTGGTAGTGCTAAAATTTCTGTACTTTGGGCCTTTAGGCTTCTCTGTGGACTAAGCAAGTCAGTGAGTCTAAAGAGAAAGAGCTTGGGATAGTTTGGTTTCTGCTTTAAAAAACACAGAAGAGTTAGATAAAGAGCTGGAGAAACACTACTTCACTTTGAGAATGCTTGGATGCTCTTTTGTCTACAGAATGTTGGCTGCCCCTACACTCCTAGTGTGGTCAGAAATATGTGCTAATTATGAAGGGGTTAACATTATTCTTTTTTCTCTATTCTTTTCCCTGCCCCTGGAATAGCTGACTCTAGCAGTTAACATCTTAATCATTTAGGTGGTTTTCCTTACAGTTTATGATGCTGGGGCCCAAGTTAAGAAAACAAAAGGTAAGTTTGTAAATGACCATCCACTAAAAACAAACGAGTCCATCAGACAGCATCAAAAGATATCAGGTGAGCCCTGGTGAACTAAGTTTAATCCCAAATAATCAGCACGTACCTTCCTCCTCTCTAGAGGCTTTATAGCTACAGTTATTCCTGAGTTTACTACTGGCTCTCTCCCTATTATGCCTGGTAAGCCGTGACTGCACATTGTATAAACATAATTACTAAACTTCATATTGCCACATGGAGAATGCCGAAGAAGAATTGCAGGTGTTTTCTGAGTGATCACAAGGCTGACAAGATGCTGAAGTTCACTGCTCAGCATCAGAGAGACAGGACTGGGTTAGCATATTGTTGAGGTCAAGAAAAGATCAACTCTAAAATCCCAAGTGTAGCTTCCACTGAGTGGGTATGTGACTTCCTTTCTTTAATTTATTTTTTTAAATCAAATCATAATTTCTACTTATTCATACAGGGTTTATAAACACAAAAAGGCAGAACGTGGGGAAGGGGATGACACCAAAGTGTGGGTGTTCAGGGGGAATACAGATATCTTTCAGAACAGGGTATCAGCGGGGTGAAGATTCAGGGGACAGGTCTCTATGACTCTGCCTATGATTTACTTGTCCTTATCTAAGTTGGTACTCTCCACCAAGGCTATTTACAAGGTCTATGACTACTCAGGCTGGTAAATTTCCACAAAAGCTGCCTGTTTACAATAGCTTATAGCCATCTGTTTCAATGTTTTTCCACAGAGACCCAAGACTTTGTGTTAGTATACATGTATGACAGGCCTATTGCTGATTTTAGGCCTATGGCTGATTTTAGGCCTTCAGTGTGTAAGCAGGGCTGCCCCTGACATCTCCTCCCTTCTCTAAGTATAGAAAGGCTGTGGCGATTCTAATCTTGCGAAGGCGGGGATAGAGGCCTGACCTCCAGTAATTGAAGGGGACCTTGTAATGGCTCCAGTCCTCCTGTCCAGTGAGGCATGAGGGCCTGTTTGTGACTTCCTAATATGAACTTTTGTTGAATACATCCCAAAGTGCATGTCAGTTTTTCCTCACTAGACATCAGTTGTCCCTCTCTTCTCTTAGGGTTATAAACGGTCTCCTCAGACATATTGGCTTCTTTCTGTTTCTAAAATTTTGGTTGTAGCTACATTCTTTATAGATTCCAATAACTTACACACAACTCCAGCAATGGATCTTCATGAAATTTTCCTAAAATTTGACACAGTTATGACTTTTACTTCCTATCAATCTGTATTGATCTAGAAAAGCTACTATCTTTATTTACACTGAAACAAAACACGAACATGAAATGGAGGATCACTGGACTAAGTAGATGCACTATTCAGAATCATGCTTTTGATTATATAGAGGGGTGTACAAGATAAGAAGCAACTATGATCTTGCTTCCACACTCAGATCTATCTATCCAGTGGGCTGCTTCTCTGTCTCTTGTACTTTGGAAGACCCTATGCTGGCTCCCCTCCAGATGCAGTCCTCCTCTGAGACTGATGTCTTTATGGCTCAATGCCCTCCATGCCTCTACCTTTCCCTATCTCTCACCAACTTACCCCTTTGTCCTGTCATCAAAATTGTGCTCTGGATATTTTACCTCTGGAATTTCTGCATGTGTGTGTGTATGTGTGTGTGTGTGTGTGTGTGTGTGTGTGTGTGTGTTGAGTGGTGGAAGTAATAGAGGAAGACTTAGATTCCTCAGTCCTCAGCTGGAGCTGACATTGCAACTTCTAGGCTCCAACTCTTAACCAGAATGTATTGCAGTTCTTGGCTGAGGGTATCTAACCTTTGACCTGAAATATGACAGATTTGTGGGATTCCTTAAGTGATCAGGGCAGGCAGTTAATCTTTAGCAGTTGGAATTGACTAAGACTTTGATAACAAAAAAAATATATATAACACAATGTTTTTGTATTAGTCCTACCTGAAGTTGCACCTTTAGGAGCAGATGCAGTCAGCTGTTACAGTTATGTAGTTACTGTCTCGTGGTGACTGTGGAATGATCAAAACTGATGTTGGCATGATGGAAGCCTGACGGGATGTCTAACTGACAGTCCTTTGCTCAAGGCAGTCAAGATAGCAAGACAGTCTCCAACAGATGCTAATTAGGAACTAAAATGGCTCCATCTCCCAAAATCTTTGCTTGGTTATGAGAACTTAAACATCCATAGTCATGATCACGATAAAGATGTAAGACCTTATTGGTAGTGATAACAGTGATTTTAACAGTAATTTCACAATATTTAACATCTATCTGCACAACACCCGGGAAGAAGTGGGACCCCTCCCCCGAAATTTGACTCAGGTCTATAGAGGTTCCATTTTGTTGCAAACTTTTATGTAACTCCCCTAGAATTCCATAAATTCTCAAATTAGACCTGCTTTTCAAGCTTCAGATTGCTTTAAGGAAACTAAACCTGATAGCAATCAGGGAGGAGTAGTAAATGCCCAGCCTGGAAGGGTAAAGGAAAACCTCCTGTCTCTGGTAGAAAAACCTTGGAGCAGGACAAGACTCTGACTTCCATACTCTTTCTGTTCCAACTGTAACTACTGCCACCACCACTAAAATTATCCCTCAAATCTGTTCCCTATTAGACACTAAAATGACTTTTTTTACTCAAATGGTTTAAATTATATGCTGTTTAAGCAAATAATTTATGTGTAAGTCATTGTTTTCTATGGTAAATACAAGCAGATCTTCCTTCACTTATCATAAGAAACATGTCTATGTTAAAAACAAGAGAAGAGCTCAGTCAGTCTATTTAACCAAAATTGTATGTATCACAGGAGCTTTCAGAAATGAAGAACCAGAAGCCCAGAGAAATTTTGTTTGTTTGTTTGTTCGTTTGTTTTTGTTTGTTTTTGTACTGGGCTTCATTAAAAATGTTGAGTTGTGTAGTAAGACAAGCAGGCCAAAGGAGTTGACCTAATGGCTACAGACAGCATGGGCTGTCTAAAGTTTTCATGTAGCATTCTTTCCTCCAGGGTAGGGGGCAGCATCTCTCTGGATCAAAGTCTGCAGGGAGAATTGGGAGGGAGAACAGAGAGTTTTCTAGGCCTCAGTACTTGGTGTGTGTATGTGGGGGGTGGATTCTAGTTTCTTTGTGAGATCTGGAGAGAGTGGACTTCTGGTTTCTATGGAGGAAATGGGTCTCAGGTTAGAGGAGATCAGTGGGAGTCAAGGGGTTGGAAGGACAGAAAATACCTGGTTTCTTTCTGCTGCCTTCGTTTCCTCCAGTTAAACTACTAAACATACCAAAGCCCATAGTTGAGGACCTTAATCAAGAACATATCATATTTCACTCCTTTTGATATTCAAGCAATTTGTCATGATTTTAAAAAGCATTCTGTGGTCTAACAATATAGACTAACTTGGCTATTCTCTATTCTGAAATGTAAGAGGTCAGCTATGTCAAGCCCCGTCGAAGACTTCAAATAACTTGTCTTGATAGCAATGCTAATTTCCAAATTTTTCGGTGTCTTTTTAACATGCTCTGTCAAGCAGGCTTCCTTGTCTAGAACTTCTCATGCTGCTCCCCAGATCTCTCAGGCTAACCATCACCAACAAACTACTTTACATAGTCAGTTTCTCCTCTGGGCACTGTAGCTATCTTCTTTGTTTTATTGTTTTTTCATCAGTGTGTGCATGATGTGTGTGTATGATTTGTATGTGCTTGTGTATGCATAATGTCCATGATGTCTGAGACGTGCATGTATATGTATGGTGAATGCATGCATGGATGTGTATGATGTGTATGCATGTGTATATGGTATGTGTGTGCATGTAAATGTATGATATATATGTATATGCATGTATATGTACAATGTGTGTGTGTATGTGTGTGTCTGTGTGTATGTATGGCATATGATTATGTATAGGCCACAGTGTATGTAGAGATTAAAGCACCATCTCAAGTGTTGGTCCTGAGATAGAGTCATTGTTTTATTGCCATATACATTAGACTACCTGGACTATGAGTTTCTGGATGTTTCTATACCTCTGCCTCCCATCTGGTTATAAGAGTGCTGGGATTATAGGTGTGTACTCTCATGTTGGACTTGCATAGGCTCTGGGGTTGAAACATGAGTCCTCATGTTTGTGTGGCTACTATCCTGGCACTGAACCATCGTCCAGCTCCAAGCTCTCTTCTTACTCTAACTGAAAATGGCTCTGAGATGTGCTTTCTCGGTGAGTCATTCTCACACAGACCTTATGGACCTGCTTTGTGGTAAAGTTGTTCTTCCTCAATATCCTTAAAGCCTGGCCCCCCTTTCTTTCCCACCTTCCCACGTGAACTCATTGTCTTTCCCTTTCTGGGGTGTGCTGCTCAGCTCTATTTTTTTCTGTAGTGTGCCCCCAACCTGTGCTCCACAGTACAGCGAGAGAAATCTTTTGACTTATTCCATTTCCATGCTTAATATCCTCTCCTAGCCCCCATAGCTTTCAAGGATAAAGTTCAAACGTTCATTTCGCACAAGAGACCTTGTGCAACCCCATTTCTCTCTGTAGTTTCAGCTTTATTGTTGTCTAATGTGAAGCTTGAGGCACACTGATTCTCTGTGATTCTCTGCAGGTTCTCAGTGCAGCCCCACCCTGGCAGTCTTTCACACTGTACCAGCCTCCTAACACCCTCCCATCCATCTCAGCATCTCCTGCATGGGGCCCTGTGCTTTTGAGAACAAGGCTCATAGGGTGGATACTTTTGTTGAATCATGGACTAAAAAAATTAATCTAAGGTGTTCAGCTGGTAGATCTTAGAGGAAGATGTTTGAGTTCTTTCTCCTCCTCAGAAGTAGAGTTAGTTTCTGTTGACTAGTTTCTTTTCTTTCTACCTGGTCCCAGAAAGTTACATGGTATGTGTGGTTGGCTGGTGTTGGTGGTGGGGAAAGGAAAAGGGCCTATGTCTGTATTTCATGTATTTGTGGATGGAAAGGCTGTGTATAGGGAGTTGGGGAGAGATTAAAAAACCCAGGATGCCCCCCAAAACCCAGCTCTCAGGAACTATGGAAATAGAACTGTCGGATTAGCTGTAGAACAAACTCCCATGACTGCTTGTCCTGGAACGTCTTCTGGGCTCAGATTAGTGTACCCTAGGATTCGTCACCCCAGTTTCTCTCTGTATACTCTCTTGGCAAACCATGAAATTGACAGGAGCTTCTTATTACCATTAAATCTAATCAACCAAATTCACCGTTCACAGAAATAACTCTCAGAGATTTGACATGGGCTAACCAGTTGATGAGGATAATGTGCCTCATGATCAGATGGGCTGAAGAATTAACTAGTGGAGGTGTCTTTCATGCCCTTTCTCCCTTAGCCTGGGATGTCCTCTCCTTGTTTTTCTGCTTGGCAAATGTGACGCACGCCCACCTCGCCAGCAAGGAAGACACGGCAACACACCAGGATCCTTCCGCAGCAAACCTTTATTCCAAATGAAAATGGAGGAAGACCCCAGGCCCGGAAAAAGCACTGCTTATATACCCTTAGAGCGGCGTGTTCATTTCTGATTGGCTGCTTACTCGTTGCCCGCCAAAACGCCCTGGGATGGGCTTTGACTTTGGCGCTTTTACCATAGCACATGTGCAGTTTACTTGTTTACTAGGAGGAGCACCGGATGCCAGCGCCATCCTGCAATGGCGAATTCTGCCAGCACAAGCCGCGGCTTCCTACAGGCAAACAATGATTTGTTCCCTTACATTTTGCTGAGTTACCCCGGCTGACACCTGCATTTCTCTGCAGTGTAATACCTCACAGCATGGACTATATGGGACCATTTTAATGTTTGCAAGCTTTCATACAGTTAAGTTCTTTAAGAACAGGGGCTATCAGTTTTATGTTTTTACATTTAACCCCAACGCTATGCCTAAAACACAGTTGAAGCCAATTAATATTACTTAAAGCTTTAAAACTTGAGAATAAAACAAAATAAAAGAACCTGTGTTTGGCTTGGCCAGAGAAACCACTTATATAACCAGTAACTATATTCCTTTTAAAATTAAAACAACAGCATTTGAAATACATAAAAGCCTAAAATCCTAAATTTTAATTTTTTTTTTGTAATTCTTACAATTGCCCCACATTAGTTTCATTGCTAAGAATTTAAATACTTGTCTTTGGATCTATAAAAATTTGAGGGTCTATCTTAAATATTTATGTCCAGCTTAAACATTTAACTTAACTTTTATATCAAATCAATAATCATAACACGTGAAGCACTTCTAAGGAATCAAACACTCCCTTGAGGCATAGCAGTTTCAAGGACAGGATGAACATTTGAGATTAGAAAAGGAAGTTCAATTTAGTGAACCATTTAGCCTTGAAGAAGCTATTTACCCTGTGTGAGTGAGCAGTTTATACTGAAGCCAGATTTTATTTGTGTAGGATGACACCCACTCCCCCCACCCCCCGAGTCAAAAACCTGGCTTTATTAAGATTGATGAATCTGTTACTACAATTTGTAGGGCCCATATTTACCTAGTTTACAAGGTAAGGGGTAATTAGCAGCCAGGATAAAACCATGACTAAATATTGTCAAATGTTTCTCCGAGTGAATGTCATTAATCTTTTTGAATCTCTATCTTGATCCCTGGGGGCTGTGGCTACAGGCTCTTTGCCTCTGTTCCTCACTACTCTTACAGGAATAGCCCTGCTATTACAGGAATAAGGTAAAAGGAACGGTCATGCTCTTGAAAAATTGAAATCAGAGTTTTTCAAGGTTCCTTTAAATTAAACTAGATGGGGGCCTGAGGATGTTTCTGTACTTTGAGTTCTTACATAAGAAAATGCAACCCAACTTAGTAAATAAACTCACAAAAAGCCTAATTTAGCAATGCACTTTTGAAACCAATAGCTGAGTGTCCTCAGAACACTGTGTGAGAAACAGACAAACATGTTTGTCTTTTCACCATGTCAAAATTTATCGAATAACAGTAAATCTCATGGCATTACAGTTCCTGGTTATCCATTTGCCTGCTTCTCTTGCTTTCCTTGATTGCCTTGTCTAAGGTAAACAGAGATCCTTTTCATTCAAATCTTAATTACTAACATTAACTCTTGGATCACACATTACACATATGTATGTGGTGTGTACAAGCAGGTTACAGAATGGCTACACGGGGTTATAGAGGCAAGGAGCTTCAAAGATGCCCAAGTGGTCAAAGTTGGGTAACAGGTTGGGTTCTAGGAGAAGTTCTGCGTGCAAACTCAGCTGCCGAAGAAGCTGGAGAAGCACTTGTGGCTACAAACCAGAGTGTCAGGTTGCAAGGTCACAGTTAAGCCTTGGGAACATGTTGAAACAAAGGACAAGGACAGTCCTTGGTGAAAAAGAATGTGGCCAGAAACATGGCAGGTTCAGACAGGTGTCTCAGAGATGTAGAGTAGGCAACTGGAGTAGGCCCTAATAACCATAGACACTAGGCAACTAGAGTAAGCCCTCTTAAATATAGGTGGACACTAGTCAACTGGAGTAGGCCCTATTATCTATACGGACCAAGCAAAGCTAAAGCCCCTGAGGTAGTCAGGAATCCTCTGTCTGCTGATCCTTTGATACACATACTGAGTGGCCAGAGGACAGGTATGTAAAACCGTTGCTATCCATGTGTTGGTTTCTGAGCTCAAAAGTTATACCATTGGTGTGTCTGGTAAGTTCTCAGACCTATATTTCTGACATGATTTTAATGTGTACATGTACCCCTACAGCTCCTGTTCACCCTGATAAATTTATAAGGTTGAACTCTTCCTAGTCCAAAAAAAATCATTTTTCAGTATGTGCCATATGGGTGGTACCCAGCATATGATGTTATTACTGTGTCTATCTAGGTGTGTAGTCATCCTCCCTCCTGGAAGTATAGTCAAAAGCTACTTGTCTAGTGGAGTCACTAAGGGCTCAGTCTTGGATAACCATTCTTTAGAACAGTATGAAGTAACTAGGACAAGACACAGTGCTCAAGGCCAGGCCCAACAGGGGTAAGTTACTTGAGGTGAGACATAGCATCAGACAAAGGACAAAGGCTGATGACCTCTGGCCTTGTAACTCTCTCTTACTGTTCTGGAGACCAGAAGCTGATGGCTTCTGGCAATTTCACTCTTACTGTTCTGGGGCCAAAAGCTGGTAACTTTTGGAAGTTTCACAGAGAAAGAAAAAGAAAAAAAGTCAGGCACATACACTCACTAGTTGTATCCGAGCACCTGTTTCATCAATTTCACAAGTGTACATGCATACTTATATACATACACATATACCTGCATATGTATGTGTGCACATACATATAGATAGCCAAACATATATACATATAGACATATTTTACATATATATGGATACACACACATATCATGGATGGAGCAAAGCCCCAAAAGCCACACTTTATTTCTTCTCTCTGGCAATTTATACTTTCTATAAAAGGTTCTTTATAAAATGACCTCATAGATAAAATGTTATATAAAAGGAAAGTTACAGAAAGATGTCAATAGTGAGTTCAAAGCAGTGTTTCATTCTATAAACTCTTAAGTTCAAAGCATCCATTTCATATGGCCTTGCTTTATCATAGTACACACCTATGGCTTCATCCTTCAACCTTACCTAGAATGAGTGGTTTTCCTTGATCACAAATATTCCAAGCCAGTTTTTCTTCTTAGGGCAATTTATAAAATCTCATTATATTCCTTATTCTGCAACCTTTACTTAATATACTATGAGGAGGGGCACATTCTGTTTTTGATTCCTTATTATTTTCTGGCAAAACAGCTAAGACCATATCCTTAAACTTTCTTCTTGAAATTATTTGAATCAAATCTAGAATGCTATAAAGTAATTAATTCATCTAAATAGCATCAATTCATGAAAGTTTATCTTCATGTTGATCTGCAAGAAATTTGCCCAATAAGGTGTCTGATGCCCAGGAATCCTTAGGCTAATGATCACTAATCAATAGTGACACGAAAGGCATATAAGTAGCAAGAAGCAATCCTACAGTGAAGTCTCTAAGGATCCTGTATTCTCAGGGCTCACCCATCACAGCCATGCAAAATGGTGGACCATCTCCAGAAAACTCCCTTGCTTGTCATAGTCTTTTCTAGTTGGGTTCTGCCAACACAGCTTGGTTTCAAAATTGAGTTTTTCATTATAGTAGCTAAATTTCAGTCAGTGACAAGTGCGTGATCATCAATGTGACCTCTGTAATAGTGTTCATACCAAATTTCATTGGCTGATTGAACATCCTAAAAGCTACATGGACAAGTTATTTTTCAGTTCATGAGAGAGACAATACAGTCTAGGAATTAAGTAGAACTTTTGATTCTGTAGAGAATCAAGACATGAGATTTCAAAGCAGAGTGCTGATGTGATCTAAAGGAAATTGAAAGACTTCAGAAGCATGATCTTTCTGACCTCCTGGATCTCACTCATCTTTCTCCTTCAAATGTGTTAGAATTCAGAGCTCCTCCTTCTCAAATACAGTCCCATGGGACTTCTTCCTGGAAGATCTCATGACAAACTGAAGGAGAATAATGCTGCATGGAGATGACAAGAGTCTAAACACAGAGGCTTTCCTGGGCCCTCCCTTTAGTCTATGGGCTTTAAGTAAAACCCCTTTATTCAACCATCTTTCTACAACAGTGGCTGTTCTTCCTTGAATCTAGGCATGGATGGACAGTGTTCTCTAGATCATTAGGTCTTTGTTCTTAAGACTTCTTGGCCTGTAATTTTTATTAAATAAATTTGTTATGTTTTAGTCTTACTAACCTTTTATTAAAGAAATGTTGACAGTGACCCTTTTGATGAGTGGGGAAAATGTTACTACATCTTTCTGCTCTGGTGATCACCTTGCCGTTCCTTCAATTGTTTTTATTATAGGTTAATTTATGTAGTGAGTGTGCTAGGCTTTAGCTCTTGATATTTTCCTGTCTTCAGAGACACCTTTTGCAAAACTTTTGACTTTTGAAACTGTCATCACTGTGAAACACTAAGTGCCTGTTGAGAACTCAAGGTCAAGAATTTGAAGTCTTCTGTTTGCCACTCTGTCTGTCATTTTGCCAAAATGTGCTGTCATTTTGAAGCTCTGTTTTACTTCCTTCAAGATCTGAATATAATTGAATGATTATGTTTTTAGTGCTGGGAAAAGTGATTAGAGCCAATATTTTATTACATGGAATATATAATGATTAGTTCTCTGAAGAAAAAAAAATATTACAGATAATCCAGAGAAATGAATCTGGATTTCAGGACAAACTAAGTTTGAGAGTTGTCTTATTTTGTTTCCTGGTATTTTTCTTCTGTTAACATTAACTTCTGTTAACATTAACATTTACTTGTGTTTCACCCACTGAGGGAAGAAGTTGCTGACAAAAATCACATCTTTGTAAAGGTAAAAATAAACTTTGCTTCAGATAAATGCTTGTGTAAATGAATAATCTGAAGTTATCTTCACAAGGTTTCCTAAGTGTTTAAAGAATCAGAACACTTAAAAGTCACAGTGCAATTGGAACTCAATAATTTTTGAACCCAGCCATAACTAAGTTAGATAAAGTCAATTCATGCAGATATACTAGTAATACCATATTCTTCTCAAATAAACAGACTTATCAATAGGACCTATGCATAAACTTATTTCAAATAAAAGGTTGAGTGAATAACCAATAGTGTGTAGAAATCTAGCTATAATGTTTGGCACATAGATCATCAAGTCACTGATTCTTTTTTCACTTTTAGTCATTATAGAGCAACAAGGTTTATATTTTGAAGCTATTTCACATATACATTATTGCATTCATTGACAGTCATTGTGTTTGATGGGCATAGTGGTTTGAATAAGAATAGCCCCCATAAACTCATATATTTGACTGTTTAGGGAGTTGCATTAGGAGGTGTGGCCTTGTTGGGGTTAGGTGTGTCCCTATTGGAGGACATGTGTCACTAGGGGTGGACTTTAAGATTTCTGATGCTCAAGTTAGACCCAGTGGCTCAGGCTCAGTCTTTCTTCTTGCTGCCCGCCAATCTGGATGTAGAACTCTCAGCTACCTCCCCAGCATCATATCTGCCTGCGTGCCACCGTGCTCCCCATCATAGTGATAATGGACTAAACTTCTGAACTAGAAGTTTGTCCTAATTAAATATTTTCCTTTAGGTCATGCTGACTCTTCACAACAATAGAAACCATAACTAAGACAATGGGCAAAATAAGTCTTTTTATTTCAAAGATTGATGAAATTTGATCCTTTGAGTTAAGTAATTGCATTAAAGTCTATTTTCTTGAGGCAGAGCTGATATTAAAAATTAGAGACTAGCATTTACTCATAGCCTCCTCTCTAGATTCCTTCTTACACTAAAATTTAAATAAAAGCTGGAATTGAGCTACCAAAGAAGCAGAAGAAAAATGAAAACAAAAAAAATAAGAAAAACTTATCCGACAAATGTATTTGACATTTAACAATGTGTAACATTTCTAACACAAAAGTGTATTTACTTAATTTAATTATAATTCTATCACCTTAGAGAGTCAAAAATTAAAGAAGCTTTAGCCAGCTGTTGCTCATGTTATGAACTCCATTTCATTAAAGTTGCCCAGAAACTTTTCTTACTATCATTTTTTAATTTTTTGATAATTTTATGTGTATATAGTGTATTATGGTCATATGCTCCTTTGTACCTGCTCTCAGCTAGTGACCTTCTCCTCCTTCACAACCAGTTCCCTTCCTACTTTCATTTCTTTCCTTGAGGGCACATGCAGGTCAAGTAGTCACTGCTGCTGTATCTTCATTATTCATTACAACAGCGATGTCACAACCAGAAGACATCCATGTACAGCGCTCCTCCCAAACCTCTATCTCTTAAAATTATCCTAGTATTTAAAATATTAACAGTGCCCATTCTTAGAGAGGATGATGTAGATGTTACATTCAAGGTTGAGCAGCTCAACAATCACTTATTTCCAGCATGCTGTGTGACTTCAGTCTGTGATGTAACTGTCAGTCTCTGTAAGAAGAGTCTGCTTTAACAAAGACCAAGAGCAGCACCACCGTATGGTTATAAACATAAATATCGACAAAGCAAATTGGCACATGCAGTTAGCAAATAGAATAATAACACTCAGGAGCTTGGAAAGTGAAGAGAGAGAAGCTACTGTTTAAGGTGTTTAGAGTTTCAGATTAGAATGGAGAAGCTTTGAAAGTGGACAGTGACCGTGCTTGTGCAATAACATAAATATGCTTAATGTCATTGAATCATACTCCTGTAATTGATTGAAATGGTAAATTCTATGTTAGATGATATGTAACAAAAATTTTAAAGGTTTAAAGACATTGATGCTGAACATTTGAGAGTCATCCTCAGGCCATGGTGTCAGGCTGAGCACAGGGATTGCTGAGAGATGAGGGAAATGGAAGTGGGCTCAGAATACTTCCTGCCTTAGCCTGGCTTCCGTGTCATGTGCAAACATGCAGAGCTAAGGTTCATCTGCTCAGATATCATTATACTCATTAAGATTTAGCAAGTGGGTAAGAAGAATTCAGTAATTTATTCTTATATAATTTTAGTATTTCATTATATAAAAATCTGTGGGTTTGTTTAAATATTTACATTTTAATTTCAGTCACAGGGTTTGTCAGTATTGATCATTTCATTATTTTTTTCATTTTTTGATAATTTCATACGTGAGTACATTATTTGCATCACTTCTGTCCATCTAACTCCTCCCGTGTTGCTCTCACTCTCTCTCAAATTCATAATCCTTTAAAATTATTATTGTTACAAATGTATGTACATATGACAACATACATAAATATATATGTATAAATACAACCTACTGAGTACTAAAGTTGCTCATATGTGTTAAGGGCTGAGCACATACTATTGAACAACCTACCAGTGAACCTGTCCTTGGAAAATACCGAGTCTCTGTGTTTTAGCAGCCATTAGTTGTGTACAGATGTTTATTTAACAGGCCCTGTGAGTTGGGAGAGTGCTAGGCAGAAATCCCAGCCCAGGAGAAGAGAAGCAATTTTGGATTGTGCCTCTTAGGATTTATTTGTAAGTTGTTACTTTTAGACACCATTTGAATAGACACATCACTGCTAAGAAATTATGAATACAGGAACATCATCTGTTTCAAGCTTCTGGTGCCTCTGTTTTTCACTAGTATCCTGGGAATTAGACAGGAGGCCACAAGAATTAGGTTAGGGTGAACTGAAGGACAGGCTTTCTAAGCTTTATAGCACTGTTTGTCTTGTTGACAGTGAAACGTGTTTCTTAAACCAAGCCAGAGTAGTTGATAGTTTTCTGATAATTGTCTGTAACAGTGGTTCTTAGCCTGTGGGTTGCAAATCCTTAGGGGATGGTTTATGTATCAGATATCCTGTATATCAGATATTTACATTATGTTTCATAACTGTAGCAAAATTACAATTGTAAAATAATTTCTAGGGTAAACTAGCAATGACATAACTTTACAGTTGGGGATTACTACAGCGTGAGAAACTGCAATATAGAGTCACGGCATTAGGAAGGTTGCAAACCACTTCTCTACAAAGTCCTGAGTCCATAAGCAAATGGACGCTGCTATCATCTGCTTTAGTCCTCTACTGTACAAGTCATAGCTGGTGGAGCTTATGAGCACAGTAGGTGACTCTGGTCAGCTGCATGTTACTGGACACTTGCCCTAGATTTACGCTTTTTTGGTGTATGTGGGGTGGTGGTGGTGGTGGTGGTGGTGGTGAATTGACTACAGGTCAATCTTGGGTATCATTCTTCAGAATGTCAGTTTGAGACAGTCTTTGACTATAACTGTGGTTCTGTTATAGTCAAAACACTGAGACCTGAATTGTACCTATTAGGTTAGAATGGTCAGTGACCCTAGAGGTCTCCTTGTCTCCATCTCCCCAGGACTGAGATTATAAACATGCATCTCCATTCACAATCTGTCTTTTTACTTGGATCCTGGGGATCAAACTTGGGTCCTCATGTTTGCAAGCAAGCACTGCTGTCTAAGCTATCACCCTAGCCCCCACTTTAGCTTCTTAAAAAAAAATGAAGTCACTACATTGACTTTAAAAGCTTTATTAACCTCTTCAAATGCTCTTTGTATTCATTCTCTTCCTAACATTTCACTCAATGCAAGGAGGGATTACTGATAATCTTCCTTGTGTTTAAAATATACCATGTCTTGCTTCTTTTCTCTTATGTTTTATTTATGCTAAGCCTAGGGCATTCTGGGAAGGTGGCTTGACATGCTTTAGTCACAGCAGTCTTAAGGCAGGCTATTTATTTCCAGCTGCTCATGTCCAGTTAACAGAGAAAAGGGGTGGCCATGTTTAATAGCATTCGTTAAACAGTAGGCACAGAAGTAAGTAGCTGTGAGGATAGCTTCTAACACCTGATGTGCTGGCTAGGTCTTATCAGCTTGATGTAAACTAGAGTTGCCTGGAAAGAGAGTGTGTCATTTGGGGAATTGCTTGTATCAGATTGTCCTATGGGCATGTTCCTATGGGCACTTTCTCAGGTGGTCCTGGGAATGTGTATAGCAGGTTAAACAAGCCATAAGGAGCAAGCCGTAAGCAGCATTTTTTTCTAGTCTCTGTTTCAGTTCCTGCACCCAGGTTCTTGCCTTGAACTCCTGTCCTGACTTCCCTCAGAGATGGACTCATGAACCCTTTCCTTCCCAATTTGCTTTTTGATGATGGTGTTTATCATGGCCACAGACAGAATGAAAGTAAAAAGCAAACAAAACAAAACAAAACAAAACAAAACAAAACAAAACAAAACAAAAAAAAACCACAGTACCTGAAGTCTTAGAAGTTAGATTGTACTTGTGTGGCTTTCTTTGTAGTCTTAGAATTTACTGAATGCAGTGACACACTCACAGAAATTTTAATGTAGGAAGTTGGTAAGTTAGTGAACCGTGAAGAATTTAAGAGGCAACAATAGTGTTTCAGGGATCTTTTCAAGTTGAGGTAAAAAGTTGGGGATGGTAGTGGGTTTTAAACATGGTGGATGTTAACTCACCCAGAAAAGAAGGATGCAAAACCTTGCATACAAGGAGGGCTGGAAACCAACCATCTGAAGCTATAATAGAAAATATGTTGGGGTATTCATAGGCAGTAAGGCTGAGGAAAGACAATAGGCTGGTATGGGACACCAATTTCTCTGAGATTGTGGAAGCTGCCAATGCAAAACCAGGCTGTCTTGAGTAAAGCATCAAAGGTGACTCCAGGCTTTCCAAAGCAACAGTTCCGAGTACTTCTCCCATTCAGTTGGGCATTCTCCATCTCTGCATGAGAAAAGTAGGTAGTCTCCTTTGAGTTCAGAAAATCATTTCTTTCAGTTTAATTCAATGTAGATTTGGAAGTATATGTTTGCTTGGCCGGAAGGAAAAAAACAAGAAGAGAAAATCCATGCCTTCTTGTGGCAGCACAGGAAGAGACTGGTGTGGAGATGTAGAACATTCTCTGGGACCCACAGGGAGATTCTTAGAGAAGCATCTTGGGGTGACAACTATTCCAACAGGGAACTTTGTTCCAAGCCACAGTTCTGCCTTCTCTGAAGCAGAGATGTCTTGCATCTCCCAGGACTGTCCTGCCTTCCCTTTTACCTTTGTCATCTATTTAGTATACATCTCTTTGGCTGTGTTTTAGATTGATATTTTAAAAATTGATGAAAAAGATTGGAGCATGAATGTGTTAATCTCCAGCTATCACAAGGATCCATTTTTTATGGGGTAACAGATCTCTTCTGAAAAGTTATGTGATTACAGGGACTTATAAAAATGGTGAAAGAACAGACATCCAGGCAAAGTTACAGATTGAAGAATATGCAAGAGAACCAGGCTCTAGAATAGTAGCCCTTAATTCTGAAAGGTGCAGAGGTAAGCATGCCATGGAGAATCTGAAAAAGGTGAAGTGGGAGGAGACTGACTTCTCAGGGCCAAGCAGCACTTCTGGACCAACACTCTTTATTTGGCTCCTATAAACATTTTCATGTGTTTATTATGGAAAGAAATGCAAAGTATCAAGTGGAACATGAGGACCAGGTAGGGCAAAACTACAGATAACTATTAAAATTCGCATTTGGACTTACTATGGGAAACTAGGCATAGTTTGTGGTGCTTGTGGTCAAATACAATTTCCTCAGGGCTGCTTTGGGTCTCAAGCAGTGCCAAAACAAAAAGGGAGTCAGAGGAAAAATGATTAATAATCCCCTCTGTTATGAAATGTCCTTTTCTTTTGATTGTTCTTAGTCAGCCTTAGGATATCCTGTTCACCTCTAAAGCTACCCTGTTTGGGGTGTTTCATTCTTGGATGTTGTTCTCCTATTCTCTTTCATGCAGACATTACAGAATGGTCCATTAAAATATACTCCAGTGCTCATTGTATGCTTGGCTTGGTGCAAGAGCTGGGCAGACAGGAATGAATAGGATACGGATGTCCCTACCTGCAAGACAGACCTTGCCAGAGCTTCCAAAGAGCAAACAGTCTGTCCAGGGAGGTAAAGATTAAGAAATGAGATATAGTCATGGTGAGTGAGAAGGCTAATTTGGGATTACTGTAGTCTCAAGAGAGTCAGTGGTGATATCTACCTGGGTGGATCAGAAAGAAGTGGAATCAAAGCCAGTTCTTGCCTGAAAGGTTCACCAGAGAAAAAAGGTGGACATTTCAGTCAGAAGGGAGATCTGCTGGTGGCTCAGATCACAGAACATCTTGTATCTACTCTATGGAATTTAGACATTATTCTAGAACCTCTAGGAAACCCATAAAAAAGCCACACATACATTTAAAACTTAGAAAGGGTCACTCTAGTGAGCTTCAAAAAGGAAGGGTGGTCGGCATGTTCTAGATCAATTTAAGGAAGTTGCTACTTGTTACTAAAACAGTATTGAGAAACAGGATGGGTCCCAACTCTGGTCTTTAATTTCTGTCAGCAGCGTTTTGCCATTCTCACTAGACAGTTCTTGCACACATTCTGGCAAAGTATGCATTGGCATGGCATGTTATTGATAAGTGGAATTATTTTACATTACACTTCTAATTACTAGATGTTAGAATATACAAATGCAGTAGATCACAGCTTTCTGTATATTAACCTTGTATTCTTGACTTTGATAAATTTAAATGTAAATTTTTTTAACTTTTTAAGATAGAGTTTTAAGAAATTATATAAAGTGGTCATGATTATGTCATCTCTCTATTGAGGCTGAATGGAATTCAAGTAGTTCCTGGTGCAGTTTTAGCTCTAGGAAATGTTTTTTTTGGGGGGGGGGGTCCTTGGTAATTGCTTTATTTTTTTGTTTGTCATAAATTGTTGCTGTCTGTTTTCTTTAGACTTCATCTTGAAACTAAGCAGATTGTTCCTCAGCTAGTCACTTTAGGTGACCTATATAGAGAATTCTGGAGTTCTGTATTCAAGAAGAAATGTTGCCTTGAAAAATCTGTCAAATCTCATCTCCCTAAACCCTATATCTGCCACATACAGGGACATTAGGCATTTTATGCTGTTCCTCTCTGTATCACCTGAATGGGGATGTTTTACCTAGCTTCCCAGCACTAGTTATTAGGCATCGTGTTGGTTGTGGTGGATGCTCTTCCATAGCCATTATAAACAAATAGTTGTAACATTTGTCTCTGCTCTTGGTCTTTTCCAATTGTCTTCTTTGCCCATACCCTGATCTTCTGGTATGTGTTTTGTTCTCTCTCCTCAGGTGGTTCGGCTGAAAGAGCTCACACCTTTTCACCCATAAAGGAGGAAAACAAAAGGAGAGTCTACCAGGCAAGCAGCTCTCTACTTGTAAGGTTATTACTTCATTTCCAAGGTTCCTGGTCATTGTTTGGATAATAAATTCTGTCCTTTTCTCAGCTTACTTAACTAGTACTGAAATGGCTGCCCCTTTCTCGCTAATCTGATGTTTCTAGGTTAAATAAAACTCTAGTCTTCACACTCTTAAAAATTTTGTGCATGTGCACGTATGTGTGTGTCTGTGTCTGCCTGTCTCTCTCTCTTGCTCTTTGCGTGTGTAGTGTGTATGTGTGTGTGTGTGTGTGTGTGTGAGAGAGAGAGAGAGAGAGAGAGAAAGAGAGAGAGAGAGAAGGAGAGAGAGAAAGAGAGAGAGAGAGAGGGAGAGAGAGAGAGAGAGAGAGAGAGAGAGAGAGAGAAGTTTGTCTAGTAACTGTGGGTGCACATACACCACAGAGTTCAGAGGATGACCTTCCACCTCATTTGACCCAGAGTCTCTTCTCCATTGCGAGGTTCATATGCCAGGATAGCTGGCTTTGGAGCTTCCAGGAAATTCTCCTCTGCTTCCTATCTTACCATAGGTGCGCTGCTGTTACAGACATACTACGATGCCTGGATTCATGTAATTTGAGAGATTCACTTTCAGATCTTGTTGCATAAGCACCTTATCAACTGAACATCTCTCCAGTCTTTTTCTACTTTTTAAACAAACTTTATTGCTGTTTTGTCAGTTTGGGGTACTGGGGGTGAGGGTGGGCTTAATGTTTCTGGAAGATTAAAGTGTGGAGAAGACAGCGCAGAGTTACAGGAATGGGGAAAACCTGGGCTTTGGATATGATGATTACTAGAGCATTCTTTTAATGTTAATGTTTCCTTCTCATGGAAACATAGTTTAAATATCTGCTCACAGACATTTATCATTCATATTTCTACCTGGGAGAGTGTTTACTTAAGGGCCAGGGAGGCCAGCACAAATATCATGGAGAATGAGCCCAAAGATAAAGTGGATTCTTCCCATATGACCTGATTGTTTTATAAGTTTGGCAGAGCTGGTTATTTTCTTTTACTTATTTCTAAAGATATCGAAATTATTTCTCATAGGCACTAGAATGAAGGCACTTTAATAACCTAGTTAAACACTACACTTAACTAGTGTTAACGAATGTGTCTCTACCATAGACTAAAATTTTAAGAAAATAATTCTTTATATTGGCCAATCTTGTTTACACTGAATTATAATTTTATTTTTAGAGTTCTTAGTATGCTGTGTACTCAACTCTTCCTTGAAAATTGATTCCTTTTCTGTACATGACACTATGCTCCTGCCCTTTCCTTCCTAGTCATGTTCTATCCTTTTGGGCTCTGCTTTTCCTCCCTTGAGGTCAGTCTTCAAAAAATGAAACTTTTCTCCCTTCTTGCTTGACTTTCTTGTCTTAATGACTATGTGCCAGAAAACGAGAGTCCCAGTAGAGGGCTAGAAGGAGAAAAGGTAGGAACGAACACTTGTTTCATTCTTCTAACTTTTCCACAGGGTGGTAGTACTCAGACAATAGCTCTCATGAGGCCTCATCCTTGGCTTTCATTCTCCCAGGATGTCACTTCAATTTTCCTGGGGGAATGTAAAGAAGAGTCTATTAATTCCTAATAGGGAGGGTAACAACCAACAAGAGGAAGGGTTCCATCCAAGTCTAGTTTCTGTGAACCAATGAGTTAATTCTGGTTACTTACTGTAGCACAAGTGACCCAAAGGTTGATATTCCACTGCAAGATCCTCTAGGAACTTATGGGCAGTTACACCACTGAAGAATCCCAGCCGTCATATGAATGCTCCACAAAACTCTGCACAGTTGAAGAGGTGAAGTCACAACGTGGATATCTCATGTAAAGCTATACCAGTGAAAATTCCCACTAGATTGAGATATAAACAGCTACACTGCTGAAGAGTCTCAAGCTAGCACCCAGTTCACTGCATATATCCAGTAAGGGAGAAGAGGGGGTCTGAGTGCTCTCTGAGGACATGCTAAGAGTCATGATAACACATGTCTCATCTGAGTGACCCCAGTTGCTTTGAATGACAGTGATAAACATCCTTTCCAACCTGGGGAAAACACACGTAAAAAGGCAGGGCCGAAGGATCATTGTACGTTCCATATGGCTCTCAGGCTTTGAAGGGACTATTACAACTTATAGAAGCTGTGTGTGTAGAAGGAAAGCCGGGGTGAGTTACTTTTCAGATGAACTTTATTAATGCGAAACATTGTGGCTTGAAATTCTAAAACACACCTTTAGATTTGAGGAAGAGCGTTAGGAGACTCAACTGGCATGAATACCGTGACAGGGGTCCTGAAGGAAGACAGCTTTCAGTTTCCAGAATCTTAAGAAAGATATAACATAATCCCATAGGCAACATGATGGGGTCCTAAAGAGAGACAGACTTTCAGTTCTGAGGAAATAATGGGATATTTCTTGTTCTTTCAACTTTGAAGGGGAGAGAGATATATATCCATATTAGATGACCTCACTGACCTAATTTACATGCTCCAAGTTGCAAGGCAGGAAAGCATTCACTATAACTTAAGGTTTTCTTAGGTCTTCCCATTAGGCAGAGTGAGGCAGCTGCAGGAGTGGTCACAGCACGCTTGTTTGTCAACTCTTTAGAGAAGAAGAGACTGGATTGTGGGGCAGCATGATGTGGAGAAAACAGAGGATCAGGTAGATGACCTGTGATCTCACCATCATGGCTCCCCTTTCTCTATAGTTCCTATACTTCTCTAACTCCTGTTGGATTCTGTTCTGCTACCCATGCTTATATCCATAGTCTTCCACATGTCTCTTTCTTCTTTTCTTTGACTAATATCTGAGAAAAACAACTTACTGAAGGGAAGATTTAGTATGATCCATGGTTTCAGAGCTTTCAGCCCACAGCATACTATACTGTTTCTTGTCTTGTGAGGAAGAGCATCATGGTGGAAGGACATCATGGATCAGAGCTCTCTGTCTTCATGACAGCAATACAGCAGAAAGAGATCCCAGCAGGGGTGGGAAAAACTGTACCCCTATAACACAACCTCCCTCTGCCAGGTGTCATCTCCAAAACTTCTGTCATTTCCCAAAATAGGTTGTTACTCTTTAATGTGTGAGTATGTGGGGGACATTTCATAGTCAACCCACAACATACCCCTCTTTGAAACTCTTTACTGAAAATGTTTGACTATGGCCTTTTCTTGTTAGGACCTGGTTGATATAAATCCCTGTGGTGATTTGAAATAGGTTTGTCCCAGGGAGTGGCACTATTTGCATGTGTGGCATTGTTGGAATAGGTGTGGCCTTGTTGGTGGAGGTGTGTTACTGTAAGCATGGGTTTTAAAACCCTTGTCCTAGCTTCCTAGAAGGCAATCTTCTAGCAGCCTTCGGATGAAGATGTGGAACTCTCAGCTCCTCCTGCACCATGCCTGCCTGGATGTTGTCATGCTCCCACCTTGATGATACTGGACTGAACTTCAGAACTTGCAAGCCAGCCCCAATTAAATGTTGCCCTCATCTGAGTTTCCTTGGTCATGGTATCTGTTCACAACAGTAAAACCCTAACTAAGACAATCCCTTTCCGCTTGCTGCCCAGAAAGCTTTTAAAAACCCAACCCAAAGAAGGTCCCCACTCTACTCAAAACTACTCAATATGCCTTTAGGATTAGCATCAACTATAAACACCCATGATCTTGAATTTTCCAATTTTGTATATTTCTAATCTCCCTCTATCTTACTATGTTCTACCACATTGATTTTCCCTTCCTCAGGCATGCTGAGCTTTTCCACACCTAGGTTGGGCACTGACTATGTTCTCAGGCCTGGCACAGCCTTCCTCCAGATATCAACCAATGACTGCCTCCTCCTCATTCATGCTTTGCCTCAGTTTTCACTTCATTGTCAGATAGTTCAAGTCCATCTAACCCAGTCTCGTGTCTATAATGTCTGTCAGGAACAGGGTAGTATGTTGATTTTTTTTAGATCATTGCTTACTTATACAAAGTGTGGTAAGCTATGACACTATTCAAAAATGACCTCAATGAGCAATGAACTAAAAAATTAAATTAAAGATTTTAGTGAAATATCTTGGTTATAGATCCTCATCTCAGATGAAGTTGGCCTTCTTTGTGGATCATAAGTATTCCCATAGCCTGAAGAAAATAGTCTTTATGCCTGTTTAGTGGGTAGGAAGGAGAGCCATGTCAGAGCCATGTCACCTCAGCGCCCTCTCTCTCCCTCTCTCTCTCTCTCTCTACACACACACACACACACACACACACACACACACACACACACACAGGAAATCTGGTGAGATAACTTTAAAAAATTGGATAATTGTCTTCAGGGAATTCTTCTAGAACACTGTTGTTAAAAAGAAGATGCCTTGATGTCAAGATATTCTTTATCTGATCTGCTCAATGAAGGGACCACTTCATCCATGCAGTAGTTAAAATACTTAAAACATGGCCAGTTTAGTGAGGAGCTAAATTTTATATATTCAAATATGAATAACTTAACTAACTTACTTAGTGTTGCTGAGAATTGAGCATGCTATGCTTTGTATATGCCGACCGTGCACTCTGCCACTACGGTATACTTTCAGCTCTAATACTTTAATTTTTCATGGAAGTAATCAAATGGAGCTAGTGGCTGCCATGTTGAACATTGGGGTTGCTTGTCAATACTTGAGTCTAGATGAGAAATTTTGAGCCTCCACTTGCCTATGAGGTATGATCAAATGGGAGACTGCAAAAGCTCAGACTTATGTTGGAAGGGTGCCTATGTAAACACAATGTTTTGTTTAGGTACCATACTGTGAGTGACATTATTTCTTGGTCTCCTCATTTTAGAAATGACAGTGAACAGAGATAATTGATATGTTTTGAATGTTAGTCATCAATTACCTCATATCCAGAGTGGCTACAGAGGCTGCCAGCATATTTGGTTTGACTCTCAACTTCAGCTCATGTCAGTCTTCCACCAGTACTCATCCTTGTTGAACAGTGAACTCTCTGACAAATCCAAGTGCTCTATTTCTAATATGCAGAATCTATCTATTAAAGTGCAGGGCTACTTTGCATTGGACATGAGATTATGTCAACAGTTATAAAGCTTTAGACAACTCTAGTTTTTTCATTCCATCATAAAGTTTTTAAAATGCTTTGTTTCTGGAACTTTTCCAATGTAGAGCGAATGAACTCTACTTTGCTATCAGTATAACAATCCCTTAGGGGATCTCTAAGTCAGGTTCCAAGAAGAGATATACATTTAAAGGTCCCTTTAGAAGATCTCTGTCAAAGGAAGCACAAAGATGTCTACAGCTAATTGTTATGCAAGTCTAACATAAAGGATTCAGAGAGCAAAAGCTAGGTGGAAATTCTTTCTGTTTCTCTGTCTCTCTGTCTCTCTCTGCAAAATCATTATGGATTCTGGAAGATAAAGTCCTTTATCTCTCTGTAATGAGTTATGGCCCTGTAAACACTGCTGTCTCATTCATATTTCTACAGGCTTGTAATATATGCTTCCAACCTCAGAGCTGTATTCTCAGGCTGGTAGTGCATGCTCCTGACCTCTGAGTTGTATTCTCTCTGGCAGTACTGTATGCTTCCTACCTCTGGGCTATATTGCCAGCCCTAATTAATGAATTTTGCACTGGAAGAGTAAGTTAGTGGTTGCCATATCAGACAGCACAACTATAGTGTCTGCTTACCAACATTGTGGCCAAGATGCAACATTTCACACTTACTCTTGTCTGAGGTGTGACTCCACCTAATTTTGAAAGAGTACTACAGATAAGGAAAACAAACCTTGCTCAGTCTCCAAAATGTTTCCTAAACTGGAGTTCTTGACAGTTGCGTTCTTTGTAGTAGCTGTTGGCCAATCTTTTTTTTTTTTAATGTTTAGTTAGTTTAATATGTAAATTAAACTATAGAGTATTTACAGTATCGTTTCTAAAACCACATGTCAATGAACATTGAGTATTAAAACAAAGCAAGGCTGGGCGGTGGTGGTGTACGCCTTTAATCCCAGCACTTGGGAGGCAGAGGCAGGCAGATTTCTGAGTTTGAGGCCACCCTGGTCTACAGAGTGAGTTCCAGGACAGCCAGGGCTACACAGAGAAACCCTGTCTCGAAAAACCAAATAAAATAAATAAATAAATAAATAAAAGCAAAAGTGGACTGAACACAAGTGAATAAGCATATATCTTCTAGACATGTTTTCTATGGCTCCCATGTCTTTATGATGACTAGAAAAAAAAAAGAAAAAAAAAACATTGATAGATAAAATAATGTCTAGAAAAATAAAATTCTGAATGTAACTATTAGGATTTGAATAAGATTATCCCCCAGAAACTCATGTCTTAGAACATTTGGTCCCCAATTGATGATGCTATTTGGGGAGGTAATATGGTCCTGCTGGAGAAAGTACATCACTGGGAGTCGGGTGGGACTTAAGAGCCTAGTTAAATTTCCAGTTGGTTCTTTCTGCTTCATGCTTGAAGTTGAAGATGTGACCTCAACTTTCTGTTCTTCCCCCTACCCCTTGCTGCCACATCTCACCAACTATTATGGATTTTCCATCTGGAATCATAAGTCCCAATAAACTCTTTCTTTTGTCTTAGTCATGGGGTTTTATCACAACAACAGAAAAGTAGCTGATACAGCTACCTGGAATTCTGCTTTTTGTATTTTAGAATCAATTCTCTTAATGTTAAGTTCAATTCATTTGTACTAAATGTTTCTCCCATTTTTGAAGTTGTCTTAGAAGCCATCTTGCTACCTTTATGTACTTTTGCAGTTAAAACTATAAATTTTCCCAAGACATATGGATCATCCAAGATTTTGCCAACCAGAGCTATATTAGTAAGGCTTAGAGAAGAAAATAAACAAAAATAATTTCAGTAATCCCCTTATATCTGGTTCTAGACATTTACTCCCAACACATGTCCAGAAGAAGCATATTTTTCTTTTACTTTGTTTGTAAGCTCTTGACATGTAATCTGACATCTAAGTTGGCTTTCTTTTTTTTTAAGTCTACAGTGTGGAGGTCATCTGAGTCTACAGTGTTCCTTGGCACTAGCATAATGCAAGTGTCCTTTTCTCCAAGTACAGACTCCACCCAACTTGGGAGGAATGTGGTTTTTTTTTGACATGTTTATGTTGTTCCCTTAAATTTATCAACTGAGTTAAGATGATTATGTTCTGAAACTGTATGAGGGAAAGACAGACAAACAGAGAGGGCCAGGGGTGGAAAATCAATTAAAAGAAAAACTGGTAGTTGAGAATACACAAGAGTCAAAATACTAAAATAACACTTTCTAGGAGTGTGTAGGCACCAAATGAGATGGAGGAAGATTGTTCTCTTGGTTTAGAATGGCTCCAAAATTATTTTCAAAATTCTTAATTCAACTAACAGTTGTATTTTTATGCCTCCTTCTTTTTGGACCTTTTTTTTTTTTCACAACCCAGGCTCTTCATGTACTAGATAAAGAACACTACTACTCACTTACATTGCTAACCATTCCTTGGACTCTTGACAAATTGCATTTTTTTCTAATTTGGCCCAATTTAAAGAAAAGCAAGCCAACAAGCAAACAAACAAAAACAACTGACAAAAGCTTTGGATTGCCCCCTACCAAAAATGTATACAATCTCAATATTTGCTTTAGGGACTAAAACATAGATAAGATTTTTTTCTTGACTCAAACTTTAGGCTTTAACATACTACTTATATCTTCTGCTTGCATACTCCCACATGTGTACACACACATGCATGGAATGACTCATTATTGGACTCGAATCTTTGAATGTTCTTTTTCTCATTTCTACTTTCTTTAGTTCACTTGAGTCTAAGAAGACCAAATCACTGTAATCCTGACTTTTGAACTTGGGGAGCTTATGTGAAATGGCCCATAAACTCATTCTAAGAAAAGATTACTCAGGGCATTTCTGTATTACTGTAGAATTAAATCCCCTTTCTCAAGCCCACTTTTATATTATCTTTCTTAGATCGAAAGCCCAGCCTGCATTTCATAGATTTTCGAAAGATTTCTGCAACTGAGCCATACAATATCATGAGATAGCATAATACACTGGGAATGGAATTAGACATTGGGATCACCTCAGCTATGGGTCCATCCAAGCTCTTTGGCTTATGTCCATCTTAAGCATTCTTCACTAATGAACACAGTTAACAGTAGCCGTATATCATAAGACAATGGCAAGAACTGGAGATAATGTGTATAAGACTGTTACTACCATGTTTGTTACACAATAAATATATAATAAATAAAAAGGCATTGTTGTCATTATTACTTATTCAGCTTTCATAATATTGGAACAATAGGATAGGAAGTATTTATTAAATGAATGCCTAGGACATATCTAGTTACCTTGGTCTTTCTATGCCCAAGAGTAGTATACCTATAATTAATTATATAGTAGTATACTATAATTAATGTCCCTATAGAAGAGTAGTTCTTGACATGTGGATTTGTGACCCCCTTTGGGGGTTAAACGACCCTTTTACAGGGATTACCTAAGACTATCTTGCATATCAGATATTTATATTATGATTAATAACAGTAGCAAAATTATAGATATGAAATAGCAAGAAAAAATAGTTTTATGGTTGGGAGTCACCACAACATGGGGAAATGTATTAAAGGGTTACAGCATTAGGAAGATTGAGAACCACTGCTACAGGATGTATCCCTAAATATGTCAGTGTCTACTTCTTATATGGCCAGAAGAATTAATCCAAAAGCAAGATGCTATTAGCCAGTTAGTAGACTGTCTATAATATTCTCATTTATTCAGACTGTTTTTTCTAGGATAAATAAAAATCTTCTGTCTTTGTGAATGTACTTGGTAAGATGCTCATCATGGAGACATTCTGTGTTTTGTAGCAGTTCCCAAATTAGCTTCAACTCTTCAGAATCAAAAACAAAGGACATGAACTGAGACCCGATTGTAACCATTTACTCCTTTTTTTTTTCCAAATACAGGTAGACAGTGGTGTTTTGAGATTGACCTACATTATTTCATAGATTATTGATAATTCTCACCAACCCTCTCATCACAGCTTTTCACATTAGGAAACACAGGTTAAATAAGTATCTGCTTTATTCCTGTAATGTTCTCTCTCACATGATTTCTCTCATGCCTTCCAGGACAGATAGAATCTCAGGAGGATGTCAGCTTGCCAAATAATTGAGATTCTTTTCAGTAATATAGAACCCAAATCAAAAACATTCTTGGAGAATAGCTCGCTTTCAAGTGTTATTGCTTATCCAGATGTGTGCTGGAGTGGAATAGAATGTTAGCTATGATAACAACAAATTATAGAAATATGAGGCTGCCTTCAGGCACATGAATATATACATGAGGAAAGATAATATTTGCTCGGAGTTATTACCAAGGTTGTGGGATATTTGAAATAATATTTGGGACAGAGCAGTCCAAGTTAAAGTCAAGGAAGCAAGCCAATAAATATTTCTTAGATGTGAATTGTGTGCCATCCACAGGTCTAGGCACAGAGAACAGATCTGGGAGTGGAACAGTACCAGATCATGCTTACAGCCAACTAAAGAAGATGGACAATACTCCAGTAGTTAGTAGCGCTCTGAAGAAGTGCAGATTCTTAAAGAATTTATAGTAAATATAGGTTGGAGAAAAGAAGAGACTTACCTGGTCTAGGAAGTAAAAGAAGGACTCTGAGGAAATGTTATTTATAGTCAAACTTAAGCTTGGCCAGGAGAAGGGGAAGAAAGTTGCTCTATTACATAAACAAACACAGTGGGCACAGATCCACATAGAGAGTTGAGACATTCAATGTATTGACTTTCTGGGGCTATTGTGACACTTTCCCAAACTAGATGGATAAAACAACAGACATTTATTTTCTTAGTACTCTGGAGGCTTGAATTTCAAGATCAAAGTGTTAGGTTGGTTCCTTCTGAGCCCGAGGAAGAATTTGTTCCATCTCATCCTTAACTCCTGGTGATTTGCTGGCAATCCTTATGGCTCTTCAGATTGTAGAAGCCTTAGCTGTAATCTCTGCTGATGTCTTGGCATGCCATTCTCTCTCTCTCTCTCTCTCTCTCTCTCTCTCTCTCTCTCTCTCTCTCCACCCACGTTTTTCCTTTTATAAGAACAATGGTCCTTTTTCTTAGGGGCTCACCATACTTTAGCGAAACCCCATCTGTTCGAGTGATACTTGCCTGGTACACCTCTGATAGATTTCAAGGAAAGAACAAAAAGTGGTCAGTTTTGTGTTGACAATGATTACTTTGGCTCAGTGTGGAAGGTGGGTAGGAAGATGGGAAGTGGGAGACAGGTGAGCAGGTGGTCGAAGCTCAGTATTGCATCTTACCAGTTTTCTTTTTTGACATATCCTTTGTCCTTTCTTTAATGTTGCTTCTCTCTAGCCCAAGGCCATGAAGATCCACTTCACTAGCTTTTGGAATGTCCAGATCTCTTCTGTGAATGACATGTGCTCTGAGAACCTTATGCTTCTAAGTTCTATCATACATGTATCTTTTTCTTTCAGTCACCAGAAGACATCAAACTACAAAGTCACACACACACACACACACACACCACTTTGTTACAAAAACTCTACCTCGATCTTTATGTAGCACCAAAGCTTCTTATCAAGATTCAAATAAACTGGGTTTGGTCTCTCACACCTGTAATCCTTGCATTCAGAGTTAGGAAGAAGGGCTGAGGCAGGAGTATTATTTCCAGTTTGAGGCCAGCTGGGCTATATACTGAGTTACAAAGTGGCCTGGGCAAGAGAAAGAGAAAGAAGGAAAAAGAAAAATAGAGAAAGAGAAAGATGGGAGGGTGGAGGAAGGGATAGAGAAAGAAAAAGAGGGAAGGATGAAGGAAAGGAAAGTAGGAGAAAGAGACACACCAGGAAACCTTATTTTTAAAAAGGTACTTAAAATGATTCAAGGAATGTCCTAGTTGATAAAAGTGTTTACTGCTAAATGAAAGGAGAGAGAGAGTGTGTGTGTGACTCTATTTTATATAAAACCAGGTGGTTAAAGGTGTGCATTTATGGGCTGGAGAGATGGCTCAATGATTAAGAACACTGGCTGCTCTGCCAGAGGTCCTGAGTTCAATTCCCAGCAACCACATGGTGGCTCACAACCATCTATAAGGAGATCTTGCGCCCTCTTCTGGCCTGCAGGCATACATGCAGACAGAATACTGTATACATAATAAATAAATACATCTTAAAAATAAAAGATGTGCATTTGTAAAATGATAAGTTTCCCTGTATTCACGTTTTTAGAAATGGCTTGCAGAAGCAAAAGCAACTATGTATCAAGCGCAGTTGTTTCTCTGAGTCGCTGTGGGCTTTCATGCGAGCTGAGGGCTTTAGCTTTGAATCCTCACATCAGTGCAAGCCTTCCCTGCCTGCCTGATATTGTTTGGGGGTGGAGAGGGTATCCTTTTTGTGGTCTAATCTTCTCAGAGGATTATTCCTGAGGATAATGAAACTTTACTAAATGCCCGTGGGAATTTGAAGATAGCCTTTGAAATGAAGGCACTCTTTTGCTGTCCTGCCTGCTAGTAAAATGGATAGCCATTGAAAGTGGTTAACACACCAATTAAAAGATGGAATAAAGAGGCCTTTCAGCCTGAGATATTGAGAAATAAGAAAGAAAGACGATCATTTAAAATTGATCTTAAGCTTCAACCTGTGTGCTTGTCTGTGATCATCCCTGGCAGGAGAATGAGGCAATCCTCTCTGGCCTCATCCTAAATCAAGGCTTTTCCATCCATTGCATAGAGCACCACTCAGAATTGGCATGTTCTCTAGAGATTATTTAATCAACACTTCCTATAATAGGTATAATTCTGACGAAGCTCTGCCAATCTTACTTCATTAAATAAGATGTAACTCTTTTTGTTTCCTTCTTTCTTGTAAAAATCCAGACATGAGCGAGGCAGAGGTGAAGAGACTTCTGTATTCAGTGAGGTCCTTCAGGAGTGCATGCTGGTAGGGAGTCTGTGCCATCTTCAACAGGGCTCATGTCTTCAGGTCTACCAATGCTTGTTATTTCCAAACTACTGGAAACTGGGAGAGTCCAGGCTACCTGGCTTCATATGTAAGAAAATGATAACAAACTTCAAAGTCATCTTTGGTAGTCTATACCACTCCTCCCTACAAGTATGCAATTCCGTTTATAGCTGAGTACCCTTATGCCTAGCTAAAGCTTGGAGAGTTTATAACTATAAGAATCCCCAGGGCAATTCATGCTCATTGTCTTTGAGAAAAGAATCAAGATCCCTTGGACATAGGTGAGTTGAGTGACTAAAAATCATACCTTTGTTGAAACAAAGATTTCCTAATACCTGCTAAGACAAACTTTGTCGAACACCTGTGGGAATTGTCCCCCATTCTATTGCCTCCATACTTCTGCTGTTCTAAAGAAACTATAGAGCAAAGGTCAAGATTCATCTTTGAAATGGCCAACGTTTGCCACTTGGTTTCTAGGGAGTTCTATTAATCAAATTAAAATTGATGACTGAATTACAAAACCATGGATGAGTTTCCATTTGCTTGCCCTGTAGAACTTTTCCTCATAGAATATGCTGCTTTAGAAATCAAATCCATCTCATCCCATCTTTGCTTCTTTTATAGGAATTTTCAAGTAAGAACATATAGATTTCTAAGGTTCCTGGCACTCATTATGCCAGTTAATCCTATTCGTATATCATTCTTCATCTTGAGATTATCATACATGTTTGTTAGTTATCCATACACACTGGACCGAAGATGGCATATGATGTAAATATTATAATTCTGTGACTAGAAATTTTTATTTAAATAAACATCTCCACTACTTCACTGAAGAAGAAAGAAATATGGGTCGAGCATACTGAATAAAGTGATCCGTAAGTGTGAGATTTTGTGTTAAGTGTGGAAATTATAAGAATAATATCTTACTTTTGTATAGCATTAAACACAGTTCCTCTTAAGATCTATGTTGTCTGTGTCCTATTCTTAGAGTCCTATGATTCTGTGGGAGTCCTTGACAAAGTGTGAAAAATCTTTCTACTTCAAGGCTTTCCGCTGTCTGGAATTATGTCACATGACAAGACCAGTATTCACTCCCTTCTTGATCAAGTCAGGGCAAGATTGCTTCATTTTCAGGATATCAACGTGTTAGCTCTAAAGAGCACATCTTGCTTGTCTACATGGGAACTACTGCAGTCTCTTCTGCTCTGTTTTCTAATAGACTGCTGATTAATATGAAATGTTAGCCTCTCCTTCAAGAAAATATGTGTTGGGACAGCACTCACTTTATTTAAGCACAGAAAAAGGCAGTCTTACCTCTCCTTGTAGTTTCTTAAATGTATTTTTTGGTCTCAGAATGTGTAAGACTAACACACAGACGTTCTCTGGGTTAGCAATGTTCCATTTATGAACTTTGGACTTCACTGTGGTGTGCAGGAGATTTTTCTCTCACTTGTGCTCTTTCCCCTGGCTAAGACATGTGATAGGTGGGTGCTCTCTTGTGACATTGCTGTGGCTCTGGTCAGCCCTAATCATGAAGATAAACAAGCAATGCTGCAATGGACTGTTGCTAAATCATGGTGATTCATGTCTTAGCTGTATTATAATAGGAATGATAGCTGACTGACAGTGGTCACATTGGGAAGTAACTCCACTATAAATCAAGGAAGATCTGTACAGTGGGAGAATAAGGGTATTTACATTCAAAATTGTGTTCACCCTCAAATTTAAGTATTGGAGTATTGGATACTTTATATTATTTGTTTGTTTGTTTTGTTTTTCTGTTTTTAAGAGAAGGTTTCTCTGTGTAGCCCTGGTTGTCCTGGAAATTGCTCTGTAGACCAGGCTGGCCTCAAACTCAGAGATCTACCTGTCTCTGCCTCCCAAGTACTATGATTAAAGGTGTGTGCCACCAAGAATGGGGCCCAGGCTTAGATCCCTCATCTTTATCTTGGGGATCTATGCAGATGAGAAGTCAGAAGGACTGTAAGAGACAGACGTGGTGACAATGCCAAAGAAATGACATTTTCCAGACATAAGAGAGCTGATGCTCATACAGACTGGTGGAGACTATGACAGTATGCACAGGACCTATGCAGCCCAAACCAGACAAAACCCAAGCAATGAAAGGGAAATGGACAAAATCTTATACCCAACCAAGAAGATACCTGTACTTGAGAGCTGCTGGGAGAGAAAAAATCAGGTTTCTTCACTTTAGTGACACCAGATATGCTAACCACACCCAGGACAGGGCACATGCTTGGGAATCATCGGACACCACAAAGTACACTCCGAGGTTCTTTTTATTCCCCAGAGAAATGTGTGCTGTTCTTCTTCAATTACTTGACCTGCATCTCGAGACTGCTGCTTTCTACTCTCCCATCTGTACCCTCCTAGTTACCAACCACCATAGTCAGATGTAGACACACCACACTGGTTTGTTTCTGTTTTGGCAGGTATCAAATCAAACCCAGGGAATGTATCAGAGGCCAGGAAATATGTGTTCCTCTTGCTACTGCTTCTCAGAACCGGTACCTAAATTCTGCACCTGTGTTCAGCCACTGGGACTTCAGATCAGTAGCATGCCCTGCCTGCTTGCATTATACACATATGTATTCCTTATATTGTAAGTGTATAAATTACACTTTTGGAAAATACTTCCTTCATAGTATGTATGAGTTTGAAAACAGCACTACAAATGTTCAGACTTTTGGGCATAAACTATATTTCGTGCTCTCGGTTGAATTATGATTGACAAACTAGTCCGAGGAAAGGCCAGTAGTGAAATGTGACTAATAATCGTTGTCACAGGGTACTTTGCCTAGGACATTTAACAAAGTGAAAGAAATTTGAGGAGATCTAATGTCACCTATGCATAGGTTCAGAGAGGAGGGCATGATGCCTGTGAATCTGTAAGGAAGCGTGCTTTCTCAAGATGTATTTTTCTGTGATTGGGAAGCTGTTTAGCATACCAGCAGAAACCTAAGACACCCTGACCAAAAGCAACTTTGGGAGAACGGGGTTCAGTCATTTCAGCTTACAACTCTTAATCACACTCTGTCACTGAGGGAAGTCAGGAACTCGAAATGTAAGCCTGGATACAGAAACTGAGTCAGAGGCGCTATAAAGGGATGCTGCCTCCTATTGCCTTGCTCAGCCTGTTTTCTTTTAGAACCCAGGACCATACCATACCAATTGTTAATCAAGGAAAGGCCTTGCAGTCTTGCCTACAATCTATTGACATTTTCCCAATTGGATGTCGTTCTTTCCAGGTGACTCTAGCCTGTGACATAAAAACTAGCTAGCATGGAAACTTCAGGTTTTCCACATGCAAAGATGCTGTGTATTTGTGGTGGGAAGAAGGAACAGCTTCGGTTTGGATGCTTTGAAATGTTTAAGGAAAAAAAACACTGAAACCTCAACCTTTTCCTTGGAACTTTGTGATGCTAAAAATGAATTTTCCCTATCGCTTTGTGGGTAGGGGTTTGGGGTTTGAGAGTAAGCATTTGTCTTGCCCAAACGTGAAATAAAATCCCGTGGAGCCCTCAATTTGGAACAAAGAAGGGCAAGTGCTGTGCAAAGCGATTTAAAAGGCTCCATTTTCTGTGGTCCCAGCAGCAGTTTTGAAAGGTCATGATGGGATTAACTGGCTTGTTTTCTCACAGACAGCAGAATGAAGTGAAACTGAGGTTCCTCTGAGGGATGAATGAAGAGGTCCTAAGAACTCAGTGGGTGGGGGGAGGGCCTAAAGAATGGCTAGTGGTTTAGGGAGCTGGGATTTCGACTTCTCTGCATGACAATCATTATATGCCCCCATAAACCAACTTATCTGACAGGTTCTTACTGAACAGAACTAAAACCAAGTCTGACTAGGGTAGCTTGTACTCCAGTGAAATCAGTGAGCAAAGTCTTTTGAAGAGTAAAGCCTTGGGTCAGCTATGATTTGGAGAGAGGACTGAGGGAGACCTGGGGGCAATTATACATGAAGAGATTTTTATATGTGACTGGGATAAGAAGACTTGGTAAGGAGATTGGCAAAGCTATGGCCAGAAAAAGGTGAGCCTTATCTGCAGGTGCTTAGCAGAAATCTGGACTTTGTGATCTCACACCTAGTCAGACCCAGATGGTGATGGTTATGTATTAAAACAGAGAGAAACTCAGGTAGCTTAAGGGTTCTATGGCATGACTGAAGTAAGTACATACGATTATCAACTTATTGCCTATATTTTCATGAGTGGAAAAGAAAATGACAGTGGTAAAAATACTCCACAGGGAACTGAGTTTTAATCGCACATGTTCTAGATATATATGAATCTTATTATTTCTCACAAATGCTGATGAGGATGATCCAATTAACTGAAATTCTCCCACAAGTCTGCCCAGTTACTTAGGGTTTTAGTTAATTCCAGATGTAAGCAAGTTGACAATCAAGAATAGCCATCACAAAATGAGAATAATTCTGACTGCTAGATTTTCTCCATGATACTTTAGTCTACTTTCTTTCCAGAGTTACTTTTTCTACTAATGAAAATATGTTTGTTTTATTTGTGTAAATCATCAAGTGTTCCTTTTCTTTGCTTGCTTATTAATTTATCCTGTTAAGATGCACTCTAAAATTCAATTTAAGCTTATATTTAATAGTATGCCAGGGATTCATGTAGTTTCTAGAGCACATAGAATATCGAATTTAAACCAACCCTGTGCTTAAGAAATTATTGCATAGTCTTCAGGATGATACAAATTCGATATAGAGTATATAGGACAATAAGATAAAAAACATTTCAACAGCTAGTCACTTAAAGAGTAGTTTTCTTTCCTCCCTCAACTTCAGCTTCTGTAAATATATTAGCACTATTTTCTGTCCTATGTCATATTCTCTAGACTCATCAATTAAACATTTCAATGACGTATTGTGTTTTGAGCATTTAATAGCTATTCAAATAGCTTCTTCAAAATGTCCACATTCTAATCACAGTAGATTTCATGGAAACAGGACTGTAAGGTTGATAACTGGCTGACTTTAAGATAGAAGGTATCTTCTATGACCCAGGTGATCCTACTGCCATCACAGAGGTCCATAACAGTGGGAAAAATAAGAAGAGTTAGGGAGTCAGAAGGAAATGAGTTAAGAATGAAAGACCCTAAGAGTTGATTGTTTCTGGGTTTGAAGATGAACAAAATGGACTAGGAACTAAGGAACATGAAGGGACCTGTAGCATGATACTTATTCTGCTACATTGTATTCACAGTGGAGCTCGTGATTAGGCAGTAGAAGAAGAGGTGGAGCTGGGAGAGAAAGAAAGGAAGTGGAAGGGAGAAATAGAGGAAGGTGAGGAGAGGAAGGAGGCTATCAGACATGGAGAACCACGGATGGGTCAAAAGCTTTCCTGGGTAGTAATTTCTGTCAAAATATTGGGTAACAACTCTAATTGTGTGTGCATCCTGTTGATTGAGCATTTCTAAATATATAAATCTTTTAGATAATCATTAACCTTTAAGAGTCTCATTTCTACTGGGTACTACAAGGATGGTAGATATTGTCTGGAGTTCAGCCAAGCTTTGTGGATGCTGGGTGCCAGGGCCTGCGCATCTAGCTAGCTGGAGCCCTGGTCAGAGCCATGGAGCAGAGAGAACATGGTGGCTGCCCCGGAGCAAGCAAGACTGGGTGCAGTTTTGTAAATATCACCCCTACAGGGACCCCAAAGCTAGAGAAAACAAGGACAAGGATTACATGGGGTACCTTGGTTTTGTTTGGTGAGACTTAACATGAGACTTTGGAAGTACGTGTAGCTGATAACAGATTTTCAAGCCTTTAAGTGTGTGATAATTTGTTACCGCAGCAGTGACACACAACAGATTGATGCTTGCATTATCGGAAGGTCATCACTTCAAATTACTTCAAAGTCCTTTGGCACTTTGCCCTCTTGTTTTGTTTTCTGGTCACTCTACCTTCCACAGTAGGAGGTTTAGGTAAGTCTGAACAGACTAAGGTTGGAGTCATGGTGTTTTGGTACTAATGTTCTATCCCTGTGACCTGAATGCCTTTGAAATCTCAGACTATTGAATATGAGTGAGGACTCATTCCTCAGCATTAGCTTTTTTTCTACCCATAACTTTGGGTTCATAATGGACATCCTAAGCAGGACCACTTAATCTGTAAAGCATTGTGAGTTCTATGATCTTATTGAGAACAATCGCCAGCCAGTATTACAGTGAAAATTGGCATGTTGTTCTTGAGAGAAAATTTTAGGAGCCAAAGGTTTAAATGTAGTTAATTTTTTTACTAAATCACTAAAATACTTGAAAAAATATCCTTGATTTTTTTTTGTTTTCTAATCTTTGTTATCTAATAATTACTAGTATGGATCAAAGGGTAATTTTAGGACCCCGAAGGGCTGCTATGCCCTGGCTGAGCTTTTCCGTATGCTGCTGTCTACTAAGTAACATTCTGCGGTTCCTCTGGGATCAAAACATCCTGACTAAGGCATGGTGCCCCAGGAAAGGAATTTATACTTGACATCCTATTGCCCCCCAGTTGAGTTCCTGTTTTTTTCCTGAGTTTGTATTTTTCCTTCCCTGGCTTGGTGTATATATTGAACCTGCTCAGTAAAGGCATTGGCATTCTCTCACAACGGATGACCCGAGTCTGAGTATTTCTTTAATCCCCCAGGCCTATGCCCGAGCTCAGTACCGCCAGCAATGCCGGCGCTGTCAGGTAATTTATTAAATTTAATCTTTGAGATTTACGTATGGTATAATTGACAGTTTAGTGTACAAGTCTATGGTTTTAGCTTATACACATACGTGCACCTCTAAGAGCTTATGATGGTGCATCATTACTTTAGAACTAATCAGTGTATTAAGTATATAGTTTAGTTAAAGGTAATTTTGCCCAGAAGATAGAGTTGCTTCAATACTAGTTGATTCATGACTATCTTTTCTCTACTGGCTTGTATTTAAACCTTTACCGGGAAGTGATTGATTCTATTTGTGTGGGTTTATTGTCGCATATATCAATTTATAATTTTGCCCACACCACAGTGTCTTGCTGATGGTAGCATTTTAAGAAGTTTTCAGAACACTGTATGGTTTCTTGAAAGTTGTCTGGTCCTTCAAAATGAACAAAGATGTTTTGGCGCCTTTCCATGTAAGCAATACAGTCAGCCAAGTGACTAAATAAATGTGAGAGGTGTGTTTGGTTGCAATTGGCTCATATCAGTAGATCCACAGGGGGCAATTCACACCTTCACACCCTTGAGTTTTCCCACCAGTGAACCTGATCAGTCTCTAGGTTAAAATGTTTTCTGCTATTTTCAGCATTTGTTATAATCAGTTTCCAGGTTCTTATATACAATATTAATTTCTTAAAGTTATTATAAATGATAGTGCCTAAGAAATGTCTTTTCAGTTAGTCATTGCTGTACCTAGAAGCAGGACAAACATTTACATGTTGTTCAGGTATACTAAAACTACTCAAAGTCACTTAGTAGTTACTGGAAAGCTCTCATTTTTAACAGATTGAAGTTTTCTGTGTAGACAATCATGTTACCTGCCCAAAGTGGAAGCTTCATCTTTTCCAGTGTACACATTTATTTATTTTTGTAAGTTATTGTGCTGTCGAGGATTTTCTTTATAGGAAGCATAGGAGTGGTGAGAACTGCACGTTTGCTTTACTCCTGACATTAGGAAAGAAAGCATTTGATCTTTGACAGCTAAATAGCCTACTGTCGCTATCACATTGAGCAAGTTTTCTATTCATAATTTCCTGTAAGTCTTATTATGAAATGATAATTTTATCAACTATTTTTAGAACTTGGATTGACGTTATTTTGTGTTTCTCTTCCTTATGGACAGTTAAAATGGATAGATACAATGACTCAGTTTTGAAAATTGAACCAGCCATGCATTTTTAGGATAAACATCATTTAGTCATGATGTATTTGAAGGGGGGGAGGAGAGGATGGAGAGAGAATGTGTGTGTGTTGCTGCATTTAATCTGTTAATATTTTACTGAGGATTTTTGCATCTAAATTCCTGAAGGATATTGTTTTATATTTTTTATGCTATCCCTTTACCCTCTTGGCGAACCACTGAGTTTACTGAGGTTATTTAGAGAAACAGGGGTGTGGGGTTTCTTATGGAAGTGTGTCTGACTCAAAACCAGAATCACTGAAAAGCCTCCTGACAGTATGGGTGATGACGATACTCCAAGGGCCATCACTATAGTCCATCTGTGTGGTCCTTATTTGATTGATATTAGGGTAAAGGTGGCCTCACAAAATGAGCTGGGAGGTCATCCTTCCAGCTTCTAGCTTTTGAAGACATTATATAGACTCTCTGTATTTTTTTCTTTTGGTATTTTGCAGAACTTACCAATGAACCCACCTGGGACTAGGACTTTATTTTTATTAAGATGTTTATCATTCAAAATATATTTTCATTAATACTAAGACCCATAGGTTTTTGTTTTGTTTCTGTTTGTTTTTACTTCATTTTAGGTTAGTTTAGTCCAGTGGTTCTCAACCTTCCTAAGGCTGCAACCTTTTAATACAGTTCCTCATATTGTAGTGACCCATAACCATAAAATTATTTTCATTACTACTTCCTAACTGTAATTTTCATATTATTATGAATTGTAATGTTGTAAATATCAGTATCTCCCAGAGTTGTAAGGGAATCCCTGTGTGAAAGGGTCTTTCAACTCCTAAGGGGTCACGACCCACAGATTGAGAACCTTTGGTTAAGCCCATTTATACGTTTAAAGTAATTGGTCCACATATTGCATTTATGTTGTTAACTTTCTATGATGTGGACTTCATAGTGGTATTCACTCTTTTCTGTTCCAAAGTCTTCATGAGCTGTTAAAATAACCTCTTCTTTATGTCTATTTTCAGAATCTTTGCCATACATTTACACCTAACACCTGTGTTCGTCTTTCAGTGGTCAGTCTAAAGCCTGGGAAATATGCTGACATTTAGTTTTCAGAGTCCTTGGTATGCTTAAGTCCAGATTCATGCAAGCACTGTGTGGGATGATTCCAGGAAGCAAGGCCCCATGCTCGTGCTTCTGAATGATTTCACTATTGTCCAGTTTTCTGAAATTCTTCTTTTCCATTTCTTTTTCCTCAGACAGCTAATATCTTTATTATTTTACCTGATACTTTTATGTCCCAAGATAAGCAGTGGAGGGATTTTGTATTTCACCCCATTTTCTCCTGTCTTGGGGATCAGACCTCTTCCCATGGAAGGAAGTTTCCCATGGAAGGAAGTACTTCCTTGCTCATACCTGGAGCCCAGTAATGATGCTTACCTTGGAGTTCCCTATTACCTACTCTTCTGTTGCTGTGATAAGCTACCCTAACCAAAGTAATGGAGAAAGAACAGATTTGTGTTCACATTTCAGAGTACAGGCCAATCATGTTGGGAAAGGCAAGGCAAGGTGGAGACTGAAGCAGGTGTTCCCATTACATCCACAGCCAGGGAGCAGAAAGCCATTACTTAGGCTTAAGTAATTTTCCCTATTTTATACAGTCCAGGATCCTAGTCCAGGGAATGGTGCTATCCAAAGTTCATTAACCTTATCAAGACAGTCCTCCACAGGCATGCCCAGAGGCTCATCTCTTGGGTGTTTCTAGATATCATCAGGTTGAAAACTGAGCTAAACTGAGCAAAGCCTGTTTGCATTCTTGCTGATGCTGTTTGGAGATTTAGGATGGTTTGGCTTTAGGATGGGGCATCAGTGGAGAGATGTGGACCACTGCAAACCAGTGGCATTTTGAAGCCTGCTTCCCTCTAATCTACCTGCAGCTCTGTGCTTTTCAGTCTTCAAACATTTGCTTGTGGGTTGCAGGTTTTATGTTACCCTCAGTGGGAGATAAAAGGTGGAGTGTGGTTAGTCCATCTGATTGGAACTAGGTAGAACTTTTATTAGACTGGAGGGTGGTGTGCTTTGAACTGAATAGACTTTGCAATTATAAATTTAGAGGAGAATACTGAATACCCCTGGGGAATGGTGGTGCTGATGGGATTACTTAGGGATCAGAGTTAAACAGCTTCACCCGGGGCCACCCCAACCCTTACACTCATCCTCTCCTGTCACTACCAGGCCGTCCTGAAAGTCTCACATTAATGAATTGTGGTTCTTTTCAACTCAGAAAAGTCACATTTATAAACCTTAGTATCACGGAACAGCATGATATACGTCACCGAATTCTACTTTAACAAACCTCTACTCAAAAGCTTTTTTTTCTATTGATGGTTTGCTTTGCCTGCGTTTGCCAATTGCATCATTATTTTATGTAACACCTTCAAGTAAGCTGAAAGACCGTTTCATGTAAGATTCTTGGGTGAGGCAGAGAACTCCAAAAGTTTTGGGGCTTTACTCTAAGTTGCTTATTTTTCTTTTCTTTTTAGGCTGTTAGTTAACGAGCTCAGGAGGGTGTTGAATTGCTGAGAGTCTGTATCGTTCTGACGTGCACAAAAGATAATGAAATGTAATTTGCTGGAATCCTTCTTGCAGTTATGTTACCAGCAAATCTCTTGTAAGCAGTTTAGTTGTTCACACAGTGAAAAGTATGTGGATTAGGGTGGGAAAACTGTGTGGGAATTGATGAAGATCAAGGACGCTGGCTGACCCTGTTGAATCTGATTTTCTCCTCCCAATGATCAGCTTAGAATAAGAAACTTACCCTGAAATAGACTTTAGAGACAATTAACCTAGCGTATGAGTAAGAAAATTAAACAGTAACTGAGTTCTTTCAGGTTTCATGGATAGTAGATATCAACTCTAGGCCTATAGGTCTCCTATCAGCAATTCTGTAGCATGTACTACAGCTGGCATGGTGTTTAGGATATTCCATGCTACCAACTGGAATAGATACACAGGAAACCTGTAATCTTTCAACTTACTATTTTAGGCTGTTGAATTCTTTTATGTACTTATAAACAACTTCCACTTGAAGGTCAGGAGGGACTAAAGGCAGAGGGTTCATCACCTAGCGCTTTGGTTATGGAGCAGACCATCACAGGCTTTCTTGCTGCTGTGTACTGATTTGTGTGGTTCACAACAATACAAAGACAAACATTCCCAACATGCATGTGGCCAGCTCTGGACTGATCACTGCAGCTGGCTGGGTCTCTGTCTCTGCTGATTTTCTGAAAGGAGTAACTGGTTATCTGATCTGTATTATAGAATTTCCCCAAGCTAAAAGAATACATAACCAGAGTTCTGCTTGTTCTTTCATTTTCTTCTAGTCTGTATTTCTGACACTTTCTACAGATAGTGTAAACATTAAACAACTGTTATTAAAAGTCTTACTGGTGTATTTGAAGCATCTTTTGGCAAACAGAGCCAACATAGTAAGAGCCAGATACTGGTGCCTCATTAGACAGTCTGGTACATTCCTTTCCTGGTTTCCATCCCTCCAGACAGCCTTAGATCTTGGAGGGCTGCTAAGTCTCGAGGTTCTTGCCTTTATCTATGTTGACTTGTAAGGATAAGAGATGTGAGACAGTTCTAGACTCTGCTCTTGCCAGTTTCTGCGTTCCCACGACCTGAGCAGTCTGGAGTTTTCAGGTGGTGTCCTCACCTCATTTGCCCTGGGCTTGGCTGAGTTTTCTGGTCACCACTCCCTCTGAGTACTGATATCTTGATGTGGGCTCACCCTGTTACACAGAACATGATATGTCTGTGCACCTGTATCATTGTTGAATAAGTTGTATGATTAGCACTGAATCACAACAGAAAACGAGAACAGAAAGATTTGTTTTAATATAGATTTTTTAAAGGGGGTGTGGAGAGATTAAGGGAATGGTCAGGGTAATAACTATAGCCAGCATTTGCTCAGTTCTTCACTTTAGTACTTTAAAATTGATGCCAGCATTAAGAACAAAGTATCAGGGTGGATCCTAGGAATCTTATTTACTTCTAAGTCCTGGTTCTTCTGAGTTCCTCTGTAGTCTAAAGCAGTACACTAAAAGTTGGAGTAAGAGTTCAGTGATTTCCTAACCGTGTTCAGAGGACCTAAGTTCATTTCTTAGCACTCATGTTGAAGGGCTCAACAACCTGTAGTTCCTGTTGTAGGAGTCAGATTCCGTTTTCTTGCCTGTATGGGTACCATGTAGCAGGCACACACACAATATTTAAATAAAAATAAACCACCACCGTAAGAGGACATGGAAACTCTCTTTAAACTATATAATGATATTTTTCCTTGTAATTAATCGGTGTATTAACAGGGTAAATTAAAGGACCGGCCACATGCATTGGCTTCTGTAATCTAGATGAGGTATTGTCTGCTTACTTGTATTTGTAGATTTTTTTTTTTTGGCTAGTAGTGGAAGCTCACTTTAAGTCTTCAAGGTACTCCAGTCTTCTTTAGTGGTAATCTACAGGCTGAAGATGTATATCAAACAGCCCAGTGAAGGTCCTGTTAAGGGATTTTTAGTGAGGATCTTGGGTAAAGTCAAGACCTAGATCTAGACTCTCAGACTTACAAATTTGATACTTGAACTCTTATGGCAGTGTGTGTTAGAAAGGATTCTATGACATGTTTCTAGATTCATGGCTTTGCTGTGTGTTCTTTGAACACACACAAAAAAATTAGTCTGTAGCAACTGGTTTATGACTATAAATATCAAAACAAAGGCCAATACCTTGAGAAAGTTAGTATGAGGCTAATACCATGAGACAACCAAGATGCTATGAAAGAAAATCATAGCGTGCACACACACACACACACACACACACACGTTCACATACTTATACTCACACACATACACACACATACACACAGACACTCACACACATATACTCATACACACACACATATGCATACACATACATACAGACTAAAACCACCAACAACCAACAAAAGTAATGGATATTTATTAGCAACTTTCCTTGTGGTATTTTATTTAATTAGATACTTTACACTTTAAGAAATAGACACTATTACTTCCTCATTTTATACACGAGGAAACTAAAAGAATCTTAACAGCCCAATAGTGCAGATAACAATTAAATTTTTCTTTGTGTCAATTTCAGATTGTTTGAAAGGCTCAGGAAGGCAGAAAGAACAGTACTATTTAAATGAGCCTTGTTCCTGTTATGGTAGCAATACTTACCACTCTTCAAAGAGACTCAATTTTATGTGGGGGTAATTAGAAATATTGGCAGGTTTATTTGCCAAAGATCACGTAAGTGATCAATGGCAGAGCCATGAGCATAACTCACAGGTTTGATCAGCATGGTGAAGTTCCTCTGCTCACATTCTGAGAGCAGGTTCAGGATGCTATGCAAGATGTTGACTGGTGGAATCATTCCATTATCAAGAATTTGCTTCCATCTAGTGGAATAACTGAGAAATCTACATTTTCTAGCCAGCTGTCTTCAGATCACATCTGTCTCTGTCTCTTGTCTCTCGGTCCCTTTCCCATATGGTTTAGTGTTATCAGTGAATGTGATTATGATTGACAAGAATTTCTCCTGAAATCTCCATAGTTGTTTCCCAACACTTTACAGATAAGAAGATGTGAGACTGATTGACATCTTCCCAGCTCACAGAGCATACAAACGTAAAAATCCAACTCCAGTCTCTACTATGATTCAGAGATCTTTCCCCTGATAGTCCACAAATAGGAAATAAGAGGCCCTTTCCTCTCATGGACCCAAAGCAAAAAATCTTTCCTGAAGTGTTGTATGTCTGCTAATATAGACACTATTATGCACATTTTTGTTTGGCTGCCAGCTCTCAGTTAAAGCTAGTAGAAGGAAAGAGACTTGTGTATAATATGAACATATGTCTATGTCACTATCTGGATATATTTATGCTTGGATCTGCTTATATACTCGAATAAGCAATCTTCTACAGTAATCTAGATTAAGTGTCTATTTCTTGGGCACCTAAAAATAGGCTTGATGGTGGTAGACTTCTGGTTTACCAGAATTTTAAAAACGCACAATGAAAGAAAAGAATGTTAGAGGAATATCATGGAACCTAATACATAGAGTGTATAAGCACATGTAGTACATACACACAATGCATACCATATACAGATCACATGGTGCATGCACAGTAAATACAGAATATAAAAACATACTGCATGCACATAATATATAAAGTATACAAGTACCCATGGTGCTATTGTAATAAGAGTACAAGAAGAATTTTGTGACCAGATTCAAAGAAGCATGTTTGAAAATCAGATTTTTCATTCCTACCTTTGGAAATTTATATTAATTGCATGCACAATTAAAATGTATAATAATCTAAAGAGAAGTATTATAACTATGGACATGTAGGGATAATTACATAAAATAGATCTTTCTTTTGGTCACATTTTTATTTATTTATTTTTTAATTAGTTATTTTATGTATTTACATCCAAAATGTTGCCTTCCTCCTGGTTCCCCCTCCCAGAGTTCTTCAGCCCATTCCCCTCGACCCTTCATCTCTGAGAGGGTGCTCCCCACCCCAGGCATCCATCTTCCCTGGAGCATCAAGTCTCTACAGGATGGGGATTATGTGAATCTTCTCCCACTGAGGCCATACACGCTTAAGCTACATATATGTAGCAGTAGTTAATTTACCCACATTATGTTCTGATGGGTTCTCCAAATGCATCTGCCCAAGAGCTATCTTCTTTCTATGTACAAGAATACATTTCCATGTATGAGAATGAAAGATACATACACTTGCCAGTTAATTTTGTTATGTCTTGGCTAGCTTAAAGGCTGGGCACTTCTAACCCTTCCCAAGGCTAGCAAACACTCCCCTCCAGTATCCCAGAGATAATATCCTTAAAATCTATATGTCATCTCTGCTACTCCAGACCCAATTGGGGAAGTGGCCACTAGGGCCACTTACCACAATTCTTATATGGCTGGTCTGTCCTATAACCCTCTCATTGCGATTCTTTCTCTTCTTCTTCTCCTTCTCCTTCTTTTCTTTCTCCTCCTCCTCTTCCTTCTCCTCTTCCTCCACCTCCTCTTCCTTCTCCTTCTTTTCCTCCTTCTCCTCTTTCTTTTCTTCCTCCTCTTCCTCCTCTTCCTCCTCTTTCTCCTCTTCCTTCTCCTCCTCCTTTTCCTCCTCCTCCTCTTCTTCCTTTTCCTCCTCCTTTTTCTCCTCCTCCTTCTCTGTCCCAAGCCTAGGAATTCTAAAAGTCCCTCCTCTGACTGTCTTGCCCAATCATTGGCTGCTGGCATCTTTATTTACCAATCAGAGCCAATTGGGGGCAGGGTCTTTCAGTGTCTTATATGCAGACACTTGTGTAAGCAGTTTTGGGGACCAAAATTAACATTATAACACAAGTAACATTAGGTCATACCTACTTCACATATGTTCTCAGGGGTCTTGGATCAGGCTTGTGTGCTCTTTAGCTGGTGGCTTAGTCCCTGGGGTCCAGGTTTGTTGACATTGTTGGTCTTCCTTTGGAGTTGCCATCCCCTTCAGTTTCTTCAATCCTCCCATTAACGCTTCCATAAGGGTTCCTGACCCCAATCCACTGGTTGGCTGTATCTGCATCTGTCTCACTCAGCTGTTGGTAGTCTCTCAGCAGACAGCCATGTTATGTTCCTGTCTGCAAGTACAACATTGATAGCTCCAGTAATAGTGTCAGGATTTGGTGCCCAACCATGGGGATGGATCCCGAGTTGGGCAAGTCACTGGAGAGACATTCCTTCAGTTTCTGCTCCATTTCTGTTTCTGTATTTCTTTTTGACAGGAATAATTCTGGGTCAAAAACTTTGAAAGTGGGTTAGTGACTCCATCTCTCCACTGAGGAGACCCTGTCTAACTACTGGAAGTGGTCTCTTCAGGTTCTATCTTCCCACCGTTGGGAATTTCAGCTAAAGTCACCACATGGAGTCCTGGACGCCTCTCACATCCCAGGTCTCTGGTACTTTCTAGAGATTCCCCCCACCCCTGCATATTTCCATTAATTCTCCTGACTCCTCTGGGCTTCTCTCTTGTTCCTCCCCCCAACATGATCCTGCCCCCTTTCCCCTCCTCCTCCCCTCTCCTACCCAGGTCTGTCATCCCTCTGCCTTCTGTGATTATTTTGGGTTCTAGTTAGTTTTAGTTCAAAAGCAAAACTATCTGAAAAAGTAAAACCTAATTATTTGGTAGTTTTCTTTTAAAATTTAGGAGAGGAGGCTTGGACAGAGACAAATAGAGGCTATTAGGGGGAAATTGTTTTGGATGGATGGATTCCAATATACAAAAGGTTTTTGAGAGTTTTATTCACTTTATCCCCCTTGTGTTTCTCTGTGTGCATCTCCAATGTTCTCACAGGCAGAAGTCATCACCCAGCATCTTAACACCACACACCACCCATCCCATACGCTCGGCCTCATTTCTAGAATTCTAAAAACATTAAACTATTTTAAAACATTTTTAAAATTGGTGAAAAAGAGACACAACCACAACAAAACCGTCTTGAAACAAAGCTACACAAAATATAAGAACTAGGAATGGCTCTTAGATGGGTCTCTAGGAATATGTTTGATCAAAACCGAACCAGTTTCTTATTTATAACTGCAGCCCTGCTGGAGAGACGCTGATCTCCAGTAACCATTGTGCCTAATGGAGAACAGCAGGGGCGAGGTGTGCTTCCAGGCTTCTAAGGCAGATTGCCCAGGTTTGAATATTGAAACCCTGGACTTTACTAATTAATGGCTGGCCTTCATCCAACCAATTAATTTTAAAGCAACATCATTATCACCATCTCACAGTCCATTTGTGAAGATATATACATTGAGGGTGATGCTTGGCATATCATAATGACTTTTTTAAAGCTATTACAATAATTGTTTTTACCCAGCTCTATTTAGTGATCTTGAAATTAACTGAGTTTAGCTAAGTGGGACCATGAGTCAGTCTGGATCCGTCCTTCATTCCAGTCACTTGGAACTAATTCTCTTCTTTAGACAATAATGCCTCAGTGTCTTGGAAAGAGTTGTTTTTCCTCTGAGTGTGTCAAGTCAGTCTCTGTTCCATCCTATGTGGGTCTATGCTACCACAGCAGAACAGAAATTAAAGCAACGAAGAGGCAACACTCGTCTTTCTCTTCCTCAGAGCATGATAGAAATGGCTGGAATCTCAAGAGAAAAGATGAAGCAGGCTGCTCTTCAGCTATGTCAGAACAATGCTAAGTTCCTCTTAGTTCTTGCTTTAGTAATCACTGAGCAGGAGGCATTGACAGAGACACCTTTATGGTGAGCTCACGAACAAGTATTTACTTACTGAACCATCTTTTCAGCTCCGTGTTTTGAATTTATGTTGATAGTATTGTCTAAAAATTAGTTTCATGTTTCCTCTTACTATTTTGTTATTTAGAATTCATCAATCTTACTATATCTCCATCTACCGGTGTCTTGTAACTATGTATACTAGATGGCGTTTCTCATACTATACTTGTATGCTGAATATATAGCTGTCGTTTTATTCTGTCTCTGAAAACATTGCCATAGCACCAGGGACGTATTCCAACATCCACTCCTTGTTTATTTGTACATTCTCACTACAGTCACGAGTATTTATGCTCTGACTACTCCCACTGACATTAAGTGTTTAATTTTAATACAGACCTACATCAGCATCAAAATTAATCCATATCACCAGGGGAAAGGATTTTATTAACGAGTATGTGTCGATTTGGAGAAGTTTTCACTTTTTGCTTTTCGTCTTATATGCACCATTCATCTTTTTGGTTTTTTTTTATTACAATTAACGTTCTTATTAATTCTTTGAGAATTAATTCTTTGTTTTCATAATGAATCAAGTCCAATTCATACTGCACACACTTGTCACCATTCATTCTTGGACCCCAAGGAAACCTTTACCATCAGACTCATGCAACAGAGGAAAAGACACGGGGAGCATGAAATAGAGAATTCAAATCTGAACTCACTCTTGGTTAAGGGGAAGTGATTTGCTCTCTTTCTCTAATGAAGCACGGATGCATTGTTGGGGACTCATGTTCATCGCTGGTGCATTTAATCCACATATCCGAGAACTCAAAGAAGGCTGAATTTAAAAGAAGTGGACTAAATTGTTTGAAAGAAGGAATTTCTCAAGAGAGAGGGACATCCACTTTGTTTTATGGTGTCTTAGTTACTTTTCTATGCTGTGAAGAGACACTATGACCTTGCAGACAAGCTCATCATTCTGTGGCCTGAGGCATCTGGTGAAAGCAGTCTCTGTGTTACTTGGATTCTGGCTTCTTGCTTCTTCCTTTGTGGTGTTCACCTAGCAACTCAGAAGTCAGTTTTGTGCACAGAACTGAAGGTCGCCTCCCTGGGCTGCCCTGATATTAGGACTCAAAGGGGCACAGGCTTTCTGAGGACCAGGTCTTGTCTCCATTCTGTTCCGCGTGAGGATGCAGTGTTCAGTACTGGGACAGAGACTCCTCTGTGCACCCAGGGAGATCTTCAACTGTTCACAACTTAGCTGCCTGAAAATCACGTGGCAGCTTTTCTGGTGAGCCTCCAAACATGATGGCACAAATGAGTAATGACAAATGAGTTAGTGACTTCTAACTCTCACTCATTAAATTCCAGTGCATGGAGCTCTCCAAGCTTCCAACTTGGTCTTTTTTGTGTAGCTAGACTAGCTTCCGGTGCCAACACCAGGGCCTGACCTTGCTAGGACCTCCAAAGATAGGATAGCTGAAGAACTTTTGACTCCTAAAGTTGGGCCTCATAGTAGAGCCTCTCAAAATACCTTTCTGTCATGGTAGTGTAGAATACCAGGACTGGGAGGGAACTCCGTGGCATCTGTGCCTCTCAGTTCCCATCCTTGCCTGCTTATACTTCAGCTCTCAGTGCTCAGGCCGTGCGCTTGCCCCCACAGTTGCCATCCCTTGCTGCCCGCTTCTCCTAACTGTCTTCACAGATGTTACTTTCTATTCCTCATTCCACTCCGCCCTTTGAACATCCTTTACTCCTAAACCTTGTGCTCAAGCCTATGATAGAATGTATTCAGTAAAACCACCAATTCTGCTTCATACGCCAGCTACTACTGAAGTCATTCTCAGTGTAAAAGCCACATATCCACACTTGGCTCAGCCCAAGATCCCTAAAAGTCTAGAACCCCTCAAGTTGCTGAAGATTGCAGTGTGGAGCTGTGTTTCTGTCCCCTATCAGCAAGGGCTCATCCATCTTTTCTCCTCAGATCTGTTTTTGTTTTTCTCAATCTGATATGAGATGCTTCCTCATGTGTAATATTGTAAGGTGTTCTCCAGATTTGCATTTGTCTGTAGCTTGATTCTTATCATTTTTTGGAAAGAACACTTTAATTTTTATACAATAAAACTAACCTGGATTTTTAAGTAGGTGTTCTTGCATATGTGTTACAGAGGTATTTTTTCATGGGTGCTTATCTTTTAAATTTTCAATTTATCTGTAGTCTTTTTGGCAAGAATTGTGTTGTCATGGTTTGCCTTTTCTTTTTTATCTTTCCTTCCTTCTTTTCCTCCTTCCCTCCTCTTTCTTCCCATACCTCCTCAACTTTCTTATTGGCCCTCCCCTCCTCTTCTCTGGCAGCAGTGATGTAAGAATTCCAGCAACATGAACAAGTGCTTGAGGTCTTTCCCCTTCCCCAGCTGCTAACAAACTGGTAGATTTTCTAAGAAATTTCATCAGAATTGCTCTACCGGAAGAGGACACAGACCAGCCCTCTTGTATAATGAGGGCTTTCATCTTATCAGATTTCGATTCCATCCAGAGCATGCCTAGAACAGACTCACTTATCTCACTGATCAAGAGAGAGAAGCAGGGGAAACGTTTCCTTAGCAGCCCTATAAGATGTGATCTGAGAGCCACAAAATGCTATGTAGATGGCCAATGTCAAGACAACCTTAATCTCCCTTGGGGACTGTGGGACTACATAAGGGTATCTTGGTTCATGGTTGGGAATGGGCCTGGAATCCCGAGACTCCAAGGGAGAAACAGCAGGTGTTTGGCCATGTCCCCAGAACCCAGAGTCCTGACATGCAGTCTTGTCTCCATAGACCTACATTGTTCAGTCATGTAGGCCATTACAGCCCTTCCCAAAGTGCACAGAGGGAGGATGTGACTACAGGCCTCAGGCCCTAGGGATTTCCATTCTAATGAAGGCCAGAGGGTGGAGCAAATTAAGCATTCTTCCCAGAACTTCCCCCTTCCCCCCTCCTTATTTAACTCAGGTCTGCCCTGAGATTCAGGGGGGTACATTCAGATCCATCTACCATCCACCATGACAATAAACCCTTTTGGAACCAAGCACTTTCTCATGTCATTGGGGCCTGCCATCGCCAAAGCCTCCAGCCTCTGGAACCTTAGACCTTTTCCTGTATGTGGGACCTGCCGTGTGGAAAGCCCCAGACTCTACCACTGGCTTATTTTTCCCACAGGGGGCTCCATACCCATTCTTGGGTGTGTCTTACTATCTGAAGCTCTCAGAGCAGCTCCAATCCTGTGCTCCTGGATTTCAGTCCTACAGCTTTCACTTAAGGGCATGCATATTCTAGGGGACAATTTTGTCACTGAAATTGTCCTTCTCCTTTATGGGCTTCTTTATTTCAATTTACTTTGTAATTGGCATCTGGTACCATCATAACAGCATTGTGCTTTCATATATTTTTGTTTTCTAGTCTGTTCCATGTATTTGTTTGTATACTATTTATGCTGCCTATTATCTATATGGTTTTGGATTGTGTGTTACAATAGCATCTGGTTTCGAACATCCCTGTGCATTGGTTTCTTAGGCTTGATTTGTTGTAGACTTTGTGTTTTTTACATGTCTTCTCAAATAAGGATCTGAGGGGCTCGGGAAAATTTATTTGGAATTTGTGTAGGAATTGCATTGAATTTACAGATATATTTGAACAGAATCAATATTTTATATTAAGCTATCTACTCCAAGAGTATATACTATTTCCCTCCTTTAGTCAGATGATCTTTTGTGATTTTATCAGTTCTAAATTTCTCTGATTGTCAGATAGACTTTGAGAAGCTGAACCCCAGTTGTTTTGACCCCTGGGTTGAGTTTGTGGTAATCCTTCCCTCACAATGGTTTCAGGTGGAAGACAGCAGTCTTCACAGCCTCTCACTCATATGTGGATCTCAGCATAGTATCATTGTGTGTCTGTAATATGGAATGCCTGTAGATTTCAGGAAAATAGAGGGGGACCACTGATAGGGGGAGGAGAAATCTTAAGGGGAGGGGCTAATAGAACAAAACCTGATGGAGGAAATAGGAAGTAATAAGGAAGAAAGGTGACGTGGGGAGAGGCATGGGAGGTACGGTTGGGGAAGAGATAACTTACACTAGGGTGTTGGGAAACCTATTATTTATGAGCTTACTCTACACAGGGAATACTCATCTCAGAAGCCATTGGTTGCCAAACAAAAAGCTTAGTGCCAGGTGTGGAATACTTCCCTTCATGTTTGGTCAAAGGTGTCATAGAGAGCCACGATACAGTATAGTCTATTGCTATTGTACTTGATTGCTTATCAGAATGTTTAGAGCTCTAATTGGTTGGGGATCCTATAAGAATTGAGCCTAAAAAATGAGGTGGACTAAAGTTTTATGCAGTAGTCAACCTAATTTACAGCATCAGACAATTTATACTGTGAGAGTTAAGAAATATCACCTGAATAGTAATCACAAGGAAAAACTGCACATGGTAAAAACATGTTTCCCTATAGAAGCAAATAAACAAATAACAATAGCCAGTTGTACTGAATAATCTGAAGTAAACTCACTCTCATACACTATACCTGGGAGGGGCATGAAGACATATTCCAGAAACAATTCTGTGTTTTGAAGAAACTGAGGTCCCAAGACTCTTGCCTGGTTTTCTTGGAGTATTTTTCCACAAGCACTCAGAATTCCCCTCACATAACCCTATTCTAACACCAGCACTTGATAGTAAGACTATTGCCGAAGACCCTATACACATTAGCCACAGAGGATGGAGAAATCAAGTTGGTGTTGTTCAGGAAACTTCTTCCCTGGTAGCTAGCTTTCATTTTAGTGTGTGTGTGTGTGGGAGCAATTAACAGTTTTACCCAGCTGTGAAGTACAACAATGACAGCATGGCAGCATATGTGCACGGTGAAATAGTGGCATGAATGTTTGGGGGGCCACCAACCACTTTCTGATTGGACTTAAGGCCTGCTCCATAGGAGGAAACATGCCTGTACTATCAGTCTGAAGTAGGGCTGAGGGTTGTGGAGTTTACAGGCTCCAGGGCTGAGCCTACTCATATCTACTAAATGGACAGTGAATCAAACTGCCCTCTAGATTAGTCTTTCTCTGCTCCTGTATTTGTATAGTTCTTAGACATTGTCAGAGAAGCTTTCTTGCACAATGGTTGGTGGGTAATGAAGAAGCTCACAACTGGTCAAAGTGCAGAGGACACGTGTGAGTGGTGTGCTAAGCCACAAACGGGATGCCTACATCACAACCCCCATCCCTAACGCTTCAAAGACTGTTTTAGAAGAGGCAGAAATATCATAAGACCCAGGGGTCAGGGAAGGCTGGAGCAAAACCATGATTTTTCTGGATATAACACAACTGCTGTACACATTAATTCATAGCAGCTGTGGTTGCCTAGGAAAACCTTCATGAGATGCAGTCAGCAAGCCAGTGTAGGATCACAGAGAAGCTAGGACGATTGATAGTTTCAGGGGTTGGGAAGAATCAGTTTTAAGGGTGTGTCTTCTGGTAGGCTTACTGTGCTCCAGTGAACAATCTCATACTCAGGAATATATAGCCAACACAAATTGGACTCCTGTTTTGAAAAGAAAAGGGTAGGAGGTTGAGGGTGATGAGGGTGTAACTGAGAGGAGTAATTCAGAGAAGGGATGCAGGAATGGTAACTGATCAAAATACACTGTATGAAATTTTCAAAAAATTAATGAAAATAAGGTTTTGGTAATGAATTTAATGTCTAAGTCATGTCTCCAGCCAAATTAAAAAATTGTTTTTTTTTTTAAAGACAGCTTTACATCATTTCTTTTTCTAAAGCTGAACTTACCTCATCTGTACAGTGGTGATAACCACTATGTTGAACGATCTCTGTATGTCATAAGGGTCCATATATTTAAATACTATATTTAACATATAGTTTTTACTAAGTCAGTAAGAAATATTTTTAAATTTGAGGGGAAAAGAGAGATTCTTCAGTGTAGTGCTGGAGAAATGGCTCAGTGGTTAAGAGCATATGGCTCTTGCAGAGGATCTGTGCACCCACATCAGAAGGCTCACACCTGCCTGCAGCTACAGTTGCTGCGGATCTGAAATCCTTCTCAGACCTTCTCAGCACCCACACTCTTCTCTACATGTCCTACTCCTGAACACATGGATGTATGGATGTAACTGAAATTAAAATACTTTAGAGAAAGAGGGAGGGGGGGGG
>NW_021620751.1:2063192-2080500 GCF_004785775.1 Grammomys surdaster
GAGAGAGAGAGAGAGAGAGAGAGAGAGAGAGAGAGACTGACTCCAGGTGCAAGATTCTCATGTTTTTAATCATGTCACTTTCTTCTAAATATTTTCATGTTTTGGGGACTCCATTTTGGAAAAAGCCACCCATCAACTTGCTTTAAGACAAATAAAAAACGTCTGGGTGTAATTTGCATGCTTGTTAAATCTGTTTTGCTCACTTCTCTCTCTCTCTCTCTCTCTCTCTCTCTCTCTCTCTCTCTCTCTCTCTCTCTCTTTCTCTCTTCCCCTTCCCTCCTTTCCTCCCTCCCTCCCCCCTTCCTGCAATAGTAAGGATTGAATCTATGACCTGTGCATGCTACTCAAGCTCTGTCCCTACTAGGACCACTCCCTCTCCCCAGTAAATCTATTTGGACGGTGGTTAGGGCTTTGTATCTGTTTGTAGTGAGAGGGCCAGTCATAAACTTTATCTATTTCAAGATCTCTAAATTATCCCTCACCCAGCCCTGATCCTGCTTCTGCATAAGAAGTATAAGAACATGAAAAAAGTACATGAACACAAAAGCAGGCCCATATAGCACATATCCAGATATTTACATCTTCCTTAGAGGGACAACAGCCTGGAAATTCAAGTTTAATTTAAAAAAATTCATAGATCCTTCTGAACATTAAAAAAAAATCTGTCTCATTTCTCTCTCTCTCTCTCTCTCTCTCTCTCTCTCTCTCTCTCTCTCTCTGTGTGTGTGTGTGTGTATCTGTTTGTCTGTGTCTGAGTGTCTATGTAAGTCAAGAGTACAACTTTTGGGAGTTGGTTTGGAATCTTCACCATGTGAGTTACAGAGATCTAACTCAGATTGCTAATGTTGCTAACTGCCTTAAGTTGCCTTGTTATCTCACCAGACACTTCATAAGAGAACATGAGTCAGCCTCCAGTTGATGGCCTGGTCTTTTTTTTTTTTTCTCAGTTCCAACGTTGCATAGTGTTTCCATGAGGACTTAGAGATGCATCTGCCTTGACTGACACATCTATAGACTGTCTACCGGCCACCACAAGTACCTTCTGGTGACTTAGTAGTTACTGTTGTTACTGTTACTTAGTAGCAGTGAAGTCTATGTGAAGAGGAAGCCTGTGCAGGCTGGAAGTATGCCTGGAATTCTGTATGCTAAAGTGGATAGAGGAAGAATGGATTCTTGATGGGCACTTCTCTACTGAGGATGTCTGGACGCATTGGGAGAGTTCAGGCTAAACGAAGGCTGGAATAGACCTTCTAGTGTTTCCCAGAGCTGAGGCCTTCCTTGTGTGGCTGCATTTAATGTAGGGATGGGCCATGTGCTAAGGTTCCATCTAGGCACTTATGAAATATAATTCTCTTCCTTTAATTTCGAGAGACACAGTTGCTGCCTGAGGTGGTACAGAGGTGATCTTTCTATTTTGGGAGTAAAATGAACTGTAAATCATGAGAACAGTCATTGGCTTGGAAGTCTCTTTTTGTTCTGTTCTACCCACATCATGCAAATAGAAACTGAAGCTCCCTCTGTAATGAGGGTAGAGAAACCTAAAACAGAGGCTGGGCATTGGGAGGAGAGATAACCTTCAAAAACCTCACTTAAAACAGAGGAGGTAGCTGATTTAAAACCGGCTGTGGTTGAGTTTAAGAGAAAATAATGTATCGATTTAATTATGTGGGTACAGATGAAAGCACCCCCACTTCTGAAAATCTCTCCATCATCTGTTTTCTTCAAGGTTTATTTAAAGGATGGAAGGAGTCTCTTGTTAAGGAGTGTGGGGCATGGAAGCTCAATATCATTTCTACTTTGTTAAAGTGTGGACTAGACTGGCAGGTGCTCAAACCCACTTTTGGCAGGGAGTGAGGAGAGCACTGTATTTCACAGCAATGAACAGAGAAGGCTAGATTTGCAAGTTTAGAGACTGGAATTTACAGCTGGGATGTTTAATCAATTAATCAATTGATTGATTTTGTCTTTCCTGGGACTCAAATTTGTGAAAGGTGATGATGACTAGCTTGTGTCATGTGGTGTGAAAAGGGACATTTCAAGTGGATATTGCTGTTGCTGTAGGCACCTTGAAGGACCTCCCTTCTGCACACAAGCCCAGTCACGTCACTGCCCAGACTACAGAGGCTGGAGTGAGCACTGTTACAGACACAGGTTCGGGAGAATTGGTCTTCCTTCCTTCCTTCCTTCCTTCCTTCCTTCCTTCCTTCCTTCCTGCCTGCCTGTCTGTCTTTTTTTTTTTTTTTTTTTTTTTTAGTATTTAGATCATAGCATATCTTAGTTTCATAGTTGTGCTTCAGGGAAGATAAGAAATGGAAGGAGGACAAAAGGAGCCGTAAATATCTTTTTGTAAATGCCATTCTACCCAAATTGTGACAACAGCACTGTTCACGTTTAAACAGCACAGTTTAAAGCATTTTTCGCCTGCCAGGAACTTGCCCATTGTGTCTGATCAAGTCCCCTAGAAACACTTTGCAATGCAGTTGCATCATTAAATGCTGTCTCTGGAATGGCCAATGAATGAAAGTCATGAATTTATTTAAATCAAATCAAACCTAATCAAAGTTACTAACCACTTTCATTATTACTAGGGCATCATGTCAGCGTTTTGAGCTGGTAGCTGAAGCCTGCTCAAACAATGAGTCTCTGTTGTTTACACAGAAATAACTCAAGTGATTATTGCATGTGGCTGTTGGCTTAGCATACATAACTGGAAACTTACAAAAAACAACGAACTATGTGTTTGCTAAGGTAGTTTAGAAAATAATATAGATTAAAACTAATTTTACCCCCTAGAATAAGTTTACCTACCTTTATTCTTAAACTGGCTATTTATTTTTATTGAATGAATTTTGTGGTATGTAAGCTTATTTTCTGAACTACTTCCTAGATTGCTGATATGGGAAGTAAATTTTAAAAACCTGCTTAGGAAGTTGTTGTTTGATTTCAAGCGTGTTTAAGCTATCTCACCTGCCGTAGAAATGCTTTGTTATAGTTGAAAGTGTAGACTCCAAAACTAAGAATGTTGACCTAGGATCTTCCCAAGTGAATGATGTGTATGAGACCCTCCCACTTTAGTTCTGCCCTCTTTTCTCCAAGGGTTTCCCCAGCTCTCTCAGCTGTTGTTTCTCAACTGCAAGGCAGTGATCAGGCGTGTACCCTCCCCATGACTGAATCATTTGCTCTTGGTCATCATGCCTCCTTACCCAGCAATATCCTACTCTGATGACTGAGCACAGGTGTCATTCCAATTGCTAGGTATTTTAAGTCTCACCCTCATCATTTTTGTCCCAAAGCAACTTAGGGAAGTATTTGTTTCTCATTTGTTTATGCATCTCTATGAACTGACATTTTCAAGGACAGTACCTTGGAGAGTGCTTGAAACAATTCTGTTTAAGACAATAGCTGTGTAAGGTGGAAAGGATGCTGACAAGGTTGGCTGAGTAGAAACGACTCCTGCATCTCTTGGGAGCTGGACTTCAGGAGAGTTTCCTGGTCTGTAATACTTTCTTCCATCTGTGCACATCAAAAACTTATACTGGCTTCTTCTTCCAGCCCACATGTTTTTTTTTGTTTGTTTGTTTGTTTTGTTTTGTTTTTTGTTTTTCCCAAAAGCAAACATTTCTGGGAAAGAGAACAATACATTTAAATGATTTTAAATTATTAGATCAAATTTGGAGATTAAACACACCAAATGTCATAACACAAATATATTGACAAAAATCGAAATATAATATAAAACCAGGGCACCAGGATTATGTATCAGAGCCTTAGAGCTCTTAAGGAAAGTTTGTGTAGAAGTAGGATTGATAAGGTGGACCCATAGCTAGAGGTGGAGGTCCATGGAAGCCACTATCTTCCACCTTCCTGTTTGCCCAGGTAGATTTTCCAAACCCTGGTTGAGTAAATGGTGGCAGCATGATTTATTTTATTTATGTGATATTTCATGTTCCCATCCATAATGAAAGTTAACAAAACAGTAAAGCAAACAACTTACAGTGAGAAAACAGTGAAGGAGCCATTGTTTTCTATTGTCCTGAGCATCAATGTCCAAGTGTAAAGTCACCATGCAGGAGGAAAATGACAGCTGATGGACTCCTGGGACAGACAGCAAGGTTGTCTGCCCTGTAGCTGACTGAACAGCAGAGAGAGAGAGAGAGAGAGAGAGAGAGAGAGAGAGAGAGAGAGAGAGAAAGAGAGAGAAAGAGAGAGAGAGACAGAGAGACAGAGAGACAGAGACAGAGAGACAGAGAGAGACAGAGACAGACAGAGAGACAGATAGAGAGACAGACAGACAGAGAGACAGAGACAAACAGAGACAGAAAGACAGAGACAGAGAGACAGAGACAGATGAGAGGGAGACAGAGAGGGAAAGAGAGAGAGAGAACTACTCCACCCTAAACAGCTTGCTCCAGTACTCAGTTCTGGAAATTGAGGTGGGCCAGTTTCCCCATCATTTCATTCTCAGTGGTTCTCCACTTGCCTACAACATTCATTCTCTATTCACTCCCTGGTTTATGTCTGTCTGCAGAAACACAGTGGAAGCAAGTGTAATACTTAGGGGTAAACATGGTAAATGCTGACTAGAAGCTCTGGAAATGTTTAAAGATCTTCATTCTGCCTTGCTGGATCTCATTTCCTTGAGAAGCTTTTACTTCAAAGTTGTAACGAATGTCAAAACACTGCTCAATGTTGTCTATGCAAATCCAGCTGCCAGCTTCACTGTTGGGAGAGCATGTATTGAACTTAGGCTTAGTATACTCCGGTAAGAAGCCCCAATGCATCCTTCTACTGTTGCGTGTGTGTGTGTGTGTGTGTGTGTGTGTGTGTTTCCTAGCAATTAACCTTCAAAGAGAGAGTTAGCTCCCTTATACCCCAATGTCTTCATCTAACGTCTGAGGATACTGGCACTATTTACTTCAAGAGTTAATGAACATATTGTTGTAGAAATTTTTAATCCTGACTCAGGGTTTCTACACAGCCTTGATTATTTAGTTCTCAGCTAAAAGACACACACAACTTTTACATTTTCCAAAAGCCTTAATCCTCACAAGAGTTAGGCAGATATCTTCATTCTAAGGTATTAGAATCTATGTTCCTATAGATAACCCTAAGTTATTACTTAGTACTTACTGTTTTATCTGGGCTGCTCTTAACTCTAATTGGCTAGCCCTCAGGGGCATATTTTTTTATGGTTCACTTAACCTATGGCAGCTCCTCCTTCCTCCTCCACCTTCTTCTCCTGGTTTTCCTCTGACCCCCAGCCCAGGAAACCTAAACCCCAACTATGTCTCTTCTGCCCAACTATTGACTGTTGGTGTCTTTATTTACCAATCAGAAATAACTTAGAGGCATGGTCACTCGAGTTTACATGAGGACTCCAGGTCTTGAAGGCTCTCACTTAGCATTACAATCGACAATGGACTAAACCTCAACAACACACTGTATACTTGCTAGCATTGAAACACTGCAAACATTTTGGTATTTGACTTATCAAAATGCACAGCCAGTTTCTCCATCCCTTGACTTGAATGAGTCTTTGGACTTACTTGGAGAATGGAATAGAGATGGTAAGAATGAAATCTGACATCTGAAACTCAATTAGAAAGAAAACTGCTATAGGAAGCTCATACTGGGAGGCATCAACTGCCATGCTAAGTGCCTGAGGCTGCTATGAGGAGAGACCACCATGGAGCCTTCTGTATTCCAGACTTCAGCTACTTGATTCTTTTTGGCCTAAGGGCTGAACATATGAATGGAATTGAGTGTAAGAGGGCTTCAGCTGGTCACACTCTGATTGCAACTACAGCAGACATGTGGGCCTAGTCACCCTTACATTTGTTTGCTATTGCATTTAACTGTTCTTAATTATTATTGTCTTAAACTGTTCTTTCAGGGTAGCAAGATGCTAGGACACAGATCCACAGCACAGTTACATCTAGGTAGACTGAGGCAGGCAGTGATGAGGCTGTTGGCGGTTGTGGTGGCAAAAACTGCGATGGCTGGGGCAAAGTAGCTTACTTTCGATAAATTATCTCTTTCCTTAGCTTTTGTGCTATTTTAAGGCAAAAAGCCACTGACTTCTGGTGATTAACTCCTGCTGTTTGTCAGCAGTGGATTAAGAAGAAAAAAGGGCTTCATTGCTAGGGTTCTTTCTTTCTGGCTCAAGAGCCCCCTCATTGGCCAGGCAAGAGGCTTGAAAGTCCTTAACTTTTCATGAGTCAGAGAAAAAAGAAGAGGAAGAAAGGGAGAGTTCAAGCACACACATAGACACACACAGGCAACGTGCATACCAGATGAAATGGAAATGTCTACACCTAATTTTATTATTGCTTTTAGCCTTTTGTAGTGTTTAGACAGGAAGTTCTCTAAGTAAGGAAGAATTACCTCAGATAAAATGTTACATAAAAGGGGAGTCACAGAAGGATGTGCAAAGCAGTGCTTCATTCTACAAGCTCATTATAAGTTTAAAGCAACAGTTTCGTATGACTTTGTTTTATCATAGTACACACCTGTGGCTTCTATGGGAAAACTCTGCTAATAAGACCGAAGTCCACCATGACCCTGGGCTCAGCACAATACGGGAGACTTCCTTCATTGGCAAGGCTTCTCCTTCTCTGACCTGCTCTGGAGAGTTCTAAGTCCCTGCACATGCCTCTACCTGAAGAATGTCATATAGCTTCAACTAGATTACAGGATCAATTTCCTTTCTCCTGATAAAAGCTGTTTGGCCAGCACTTGAGATTCCTGAAATGCTTCCCAATGCTAATGAGGCACTCCAGGTACCATATGTCATATATCCCCAGCCAATGACTTTGCTCATCCTGGATGTTCCTACCCTCACTCTCCCAATTTATAAGCCTTGAATTACCCCATGTAAAGCTGATTTGCCTACTGATTGCTGGTTCTGGTGTGGTCATTCACCATACATGCTCACAGGGCTTCTAAAACCCCAGCTTACTGTCTATGCTCCCTTTGCCCCTGTAATCCAAATCAGCTGACCCAGGAGGGCAGGGAGACCCACAGTTTCATCCTTGGACCTGATCTAGAATGAATGTTTTTCCTTGATCATAAATCTGTCTCAAGCCTGTTTATCTTCTTAATGTAATTGTAAAAGCTCATTGTATTCCTTACTGTGTAGCCTTTACTTACTATTCTCTGAGGAAGAGGCACATTCTATTCTTGATTCTAACTTTATTACATTTTCCTGGCAAAACAACTGAAACCATCTCCTTAAATTTTCTTCTCAAAATTATTTGAGTTAAGCCAAGAATTCTCTAAAATCATCTTCATGTTGATCTGCAGAAAATTTGCCCAATAGAGTGGGCTGATGCCCAGGAATCCTTAGGGTATGTAATAGTGACAGGAAAGACATATCAGCAGCAAAAAGAAATCCTGGGATGAAGTCTCTAAGGACCCTGCATTCTTAGAGCTCACCCACTACAGACCATGCAAAATGGTGGGCCATCTCCAGAAAACTTACATGCATGCCTTTAGCAGTTTCTAGATGGCTTCTGACCGCTAAGCACTTTTTTGATTCAAGGAAAGTGCGGAGTGTTCTCTTAGATCAATCTTTGCTGTTCACTAGCACATGCTGCTGTTAGTGTAGTATCTCGTTGATAACATAGTTTCCTGGAAATGCATGTGATAGGAACTGGGTTATCTTTGGTTGATTATGATGAGTGTTAGAGGAGGTCACATGTTGGAAAGTACTAGAAAATACAAACAGTGAAGCCTATTAAAAGCAAAGTATTGGGCTGGAGAGATAGCTCAGAGGGTGACGACACTGAGTCCTCTTCCAGAGTCCTGAGTTCAATTCCCAGCAACCACATGGTTGCTCACGACCATTTATAATGAGGTCTGGTGCCCTCTTCTGGCATGCAGGCATATATGCAGGCAGAATACTGTATACATAATAAATAAATGGATAAATAAATAATAAATTAATCTTTTTAAAATGCCAAGTATTAGTATATTTTTATTGGATATTTTATTTATTTACATTTCAGATGTCATCTCCTTTCCCCATCCCCCCCTCCTCTTTTATGCTTTTATACCATTTTAATTAAGTGCAAGTATTAAGGTCAGTTCTAGGTTGAGGGAGTAGAAATACAATAGATGCAAATAGTCAAGAAACAAGCAAGACAATAAACACAAATAGTCAAAGAACAAGCAAGGCCTTTTTAATTATATTATACGGTTAAGGAGTTTTGTTGTGTTGGAGATTGGACCTAGATCTTCTTGCATGATAGGAAAATGCACTGCCACCAGCAATCTACCCAGCCAAGCAGAGTTAGCTTTTAAGAGACAAAATGGATCCAGTGCTCTATAAAAATTTGAACAGTCATAGAAATAGGAAGTAAGTAAAACATCTAAGTGGAACACATTTGGTTTATGTGTAGATATGTGTGAATATGGGTACAGACAATGAAACTGGAAAGAGGACAATGAGAGGGGGCAAGAGTCATTGGGAAGCTGGGGAGAACAGCTTAAGTAAGACATGAGAGCTGAAGGAGGCTACTGGGGGTGAAGGTTACCAGGGAGGACAAGGGAATTGGGAGAAGAGGAGAGGCAAGAATCATGGGAGAAGAGGAGAGGCAAGAATCAGCGAAACCGATTAATACAGCGTCATTCTTGTATAATAATTTTTAAAATAAATAAAATTTAGAATAGTAGAAAATATATTTCAGAATCCCTTCTTTCTGTAGTAACTGCATTTAGATATGTCATCCACAGGGTGGCAGCAAAGGGTTTGATTTGAACTGGGCAAGTTCTGACTCTTTACAGAGCTGCATACAAATGTGTTTAGTACAACAGTCCACTCTTCTGACGTTGAAAATATGGGGCCAGGCCCTTAATTTATACCTTAAAAGGCTCTCTTATAGACTAGAAAAAAAATATAAAAACCGCTACCTCTCATCTATAGACAGCTAGTAGATACTTGCTAGTAAACTTAGGTTATGAAAGTAGGAACGCTTGGTCTGGAGAGATGGGGTGGCTCCCAACCAAAAGAGAGAAGAAAAAAGAAAACGAAGGAAGGAAGGAAGGAAGGAAGGAAGGAAGGAAGAAAGGAAGGAAGGAAGGAAGGAAGGAAGGAGAAGGAGTATTGTCAGGCTGTCAGAGTAGTGTGTGGAACGAACAATTGTTAATTAGGTCCTTTTCTAATGGGAAAAATAATTTTTTTCAATCTTGGAAAAGAATAAACAAGAAGGAAATAGCCTTTGGAAAAGGAAATATTTTTATTTGATTACTCAGGATTGTGAAAGCTTAGTGGAAGATCAAAGTGTCAGTCTGTCATTAAGGGCAAATCTTGACAGTGCGGAGGCTGCTGCAGGGCAAAGGGACTGGCAGAAGGGGAGAGGCTGAGCAGCTCCAGCTCCCCAGCACTGAGTATGGTCGACCGCTTGTTAGCAGTGAGAGTGATGAACCGGCTGGTCTCGGGGATTTTCATCATCTCTAGTCTGGCTGAGGTAGGGTGGCACAGTGGATCTTACCCAAGCCTGATCAAATTTGCATCTCTGAGGGGACGCTTTGGAGAGAGAATTTTGTGTTTCATAATTCTCCACATGATTCTAATGTGAGGTAAAGCTCTGCTTCAGGCAGGGCTCTGTAAAGAGGGACCAGAAACAGCAAACAACCCTCCAAACCCCCTTGGTTCCTTCTAGCTATTTATTTCCCAATGGAAATCGATAAATGTCAAATCCGATCAAATTAATGTGTTATGTGGGATTATTGCCCTTGAACTAAAAGATATAAAAGCTTTCTTCATGATTTAAGATCTAAATATCCAGAATAGGTAACCTTGATTCTGAAGAATTTCATCCTTAGATAATAATAAAGTAATCCTTGTGGAGAGCATTTTACGCCATTAAGGCCCTGTGTGAGAACCACCTGTGTTATGATCTAAGCATCCAGAAAGCATGGTAAATTAGTACTGCAGTGTAAAAGACTTTAAACTCTACAAAAGACAGCAACAGAAAGCTTGTGTGCTAGGTGAATTTTATGCATCAGCCTGAGCAGGCTTTGGAGAGAGTTTGGTGAAAGATGATCATAGATGTTGTTGCGTAATTAACATTTCCCATCAGCCAACTTAAAGGAGATGAACATCCTATTCATTGTAGATGAACAAAAGTTTGCAGGCAAGGAAGGACTCTACCTCAAGTCTGTAGCACAGAAATTTTACCCTGATGTTCTATACTGTCAGCCTGCCCTATGGATGACAGACTTACCAGCTTCACAAAAGAATAAGTCAACACCTTAAGTCAAATATACCCTCAATCGCTGCCTAGAAGAACCCTGATACAAGGTATGTCATTCTTAGAAACACAATAGAGTTGTTTCCCTTATGTAAAGTGAGGACTCAGATAGAGTTGATGCCAAAAGTTATTGAGAGCTTATTATATACAACAAATTACCCAGTGGAATCATCTATGGTTGACAGTAGACGAAGACACAAAATCATCACTTACAGTTGGAGAGCAGTGAGGAGTTATCAAAAGACAACAGTTTCACAGGAAGTGGAGCATCAAGGACACAATAATGAACCATAGTAGCTATACCTAAAAACCATCCTAAAGGATGGGCCATTCAAGTCGGTGCTTCTTAATACAAGAAAACACAGCAACCTCATTTCATTACCTCGTTTCACGAGCTCAACGAAACGAGGGAAGACCCCACTTCAGCTCACTATGTAAAATTTATTGGCTACTTGGTAACAGAAGTATTCAGTTTTACCTGATCAAGCAAAAAACCAAACCAAAACAAAATACCAGATTAAACTGGAGCATTTCGCAGTAGTTCAGAAACGATTTGTGAACGCAATTTCTCATCTGAAAACAGGGCATTATTTCCTCTGAATCAACAGAGCAGTAATTCTGGGCAGTACTCTCACAGAGTCACTAGTAGATAAATAAATCAGGGAAATGATGACTTATATACAGTAAATCATGGCTCTCCAGAGGGGAGGTATATTTCTGAAACAAATTTGATTCAAGAATCTTTCCTTCAAGTGCCAGAGTTTGGTGTCTGCAGATGGGATGGGTCCCTAGGTGGGGCAGTCTCTGGATGGCCTTTCATTCAGTCTTTGCTTCATTTTTTTTGTCCCTGCGTTTCCTTTAGACAGGAACAATTCTGGGTTTAAAATTTTGAGATGGATGGGTGGCCCCATCCCTCAACTGGGGACCATGTCTATCTACTGGAGGTGATCTCTTCAGGTATCTCCCTGCTGGTCGGCATTTTGGCTAATGTAATCCCCATTGGGTCCTGGGAAAATCTCGCATCCCTGGTGTCTGGGACTTTGTAGTATCCCCCCCTGCCCCTCCGTATTCTTCACCACCCACTGCTGCATATTTCTATTCATTCTCTTGGCAATCTGGACTTCTCTTCTGTCTCTTCCCATACCTGATCCTACCTCCCTTTCCCCCTTCCCCTATCCCACTCAGATTCCTCCATCCCACTGTCTCTTGTGATTGTTTTCTTCCCCCTTCTAAGTGGGATTGAAGCATCCACACTTTGGCCATCTTTCTTGTTAACCTTCATAAGGTCTTTGAGTTGTATAGTGGGTATTCTGAGCTTTTGGGCTAATATCCATTTTTCAGTGAGTATATACTATATATGTCCTTTTGAATCTGGGTTACCTCACCCAGGATGATATTTTCTACTTCCACTCATTTGCCTACAAAATTCACTATGTCTTTGTTTTTAATAGCTAAGTAGTATTCCACTGTGTAAATGTACCACATTTTCTGTATCCATTCTTCAGTTAAGGGATATTTGGGTTGTTTCTAGCTTCTGTATATTATAAATAAGAGTACTATGAACATAGTGAAGCATGTGTCCTTGTGATATGGTGAAGCATCTTCTGGGTATATGCCCAAGGGTGGTATAGCTGGGTTTTCAGGTAGGACTATGTCCGATTTTCTTAGGAACCACTAGGTTGATTTCCAAAGCAATTTTACCAGCTTGCAATCCCACCAAAAATGGAAGAGTGTTTCTTTTTCTTCACATCCTCACCAGCATATGCTGTCACCTGAGTTTTTGATCTTAGCCATTCTGGTTGCTGTAAGGTGGAATCTCAGGGTTGTTTTGGTTTGCATTTCCCTGATGATTAAGGATGTTGAACATTTAAGTGTTTCTCAGCCATTCCAGATTCCTCTGTTGAAAATTCTTTGTTTAGCTCCATACCCCACTTTTAATTGTGTTGTTTGGTTTTTGGAATCTATCTTCTTCAGTTCTTTGTATATTTTGGATATTATCCCTATATTGGATGTAAGGTTAAGTAAAGATCTTTTCCCAATCTGTAGGTTGCTGTTTTGTTCTATTGACAGTGTCCTTTGCCTTACAGAATGTTTCAATTTCATGTGTCAATTGTTGATCTTACAGCCTGAAACATTAGTGTTCTGTTAAGGAAATCCTTCCTTTGCCAATGTGTTCCAGACTATTTCTCACTTTCTCTTCTATTAGTTTCAGTGTAGCTGGTTTTATGAGAGGGCCTTGATCCACTTGGACTTGAGCTTTGGACAAGAAGATAAAAATGGATCAATTTGCATTCTTCTACATGCAGACCGCCAGTTAGACCAGTTAATGCCAAGACATGCTTGCAGAAAGGAGCCTGGTATGGCTGTCCTCTGAGAGCCTCTGCCAGCATCTGACAAAGACAGATGTAGATACTCACAGCCAACCATTGGGCTGAGCCCGGGGACCCCAGTGGAAGAGTTAGGGGAAGGATTGAAGGACTTGAAGGAGATTGCAACCCCATAGGAAAAACAACAGTATCAACCAACCAGACCCCTCAGAGCTCCCAGGGACTAATCCATCAACCAAAGAGTATACATGAGCTGGTCCATGGCTCCTGAAACATGTAGCAGAGGACTGCTTTATCTGGCATCAGAAGGAGAGGAAGTACTTGGTCCTCTGGAGACTTGATGCCCCAGAGAAGGAGGATGTAAGAGGGTTGAGGTAAGAGTAGGTGAGTGGGTGGCATCCACTTAGAGGCAAAGGGGAGAGTGGATGGGGTGAAAGGTTCATGGAAGGGGTTTGAGAAGGGGGACAACATTTGAAATGTAAATAAATCAAATATTTAATAAAGAAATGTCTAAATGTCCATCAAGGAATGAATGTGGTGTCTACAAAAAAGGAATATTGTTATCCACTCTAAAAAGTAAAAACATTTATGATGTAAAAAAAACTCTCCTTTAAATAAGCCACTGATCATTTATGCAGTGTTAATCAGTGGGATTATCTGTCCTGCTTTTTGCTTTCTATGACCTTGTGAACTAGTTATTTTTAGAGTCTGTCCGTTAACATTTTATCAATGATCTATTAGTGGAGTTACTTGAAACTTTAGTAAGGCCATATTTTTTTAAAAAAATAATTTTTCAAAAGTCTGAAATGTTGCCTAACTATGTAGATGACAGTTGAATTTTGACATCATGCCATCTCAAGAATGTCTCCATTTGAAGTTAATTTTTCATTTTAGAACCTTCATATGCCACAAAGCAGGGATACACTTTCTACCAAAGAGGCTACAGATGTGTCATTCCATTGGCAAAGGTTCTTCACTCGGTATGATGAATGAAATTCTCATTTTGGACTTAGAATCTTGGAAAGTAGCAGAGTTGCTTGTGCTTAACTTAATTCTGATTACTTATGCCATATAATACATTTCATATTTACTGTGTATCTACGTTTGCCACAAAGTAGTCCCTATTGCAATTAACCCTATATAGAGAAGGTTTTCCTTGGCCTTTATTAGCTTCACATATATATTTATTCCAAAAGTACATCTGTCTTCCAGGAAGAATATAGAATCAGGGCGTGTTCATTTTCTCGGAGTAAAGAAATGCATAGAAATTCATGCATATGTGCACAATAAGTCAAGCTCAGCTGAAAATTTATGGTATTCCAGAAACTGCTTGCTAAGTTGTTCTCAGGAGTCATTAGCAAAAGTAAAAACCCAAACCAGAACGAAAGCAAACAAAAATCCCAAGCCTCCCTCCTCCATTCGTGTTTAGGAGAATTCCTATTTGCAAGGCAGATAGATACAACAGAATGAACTGCTATAGCTCACAGTTGGATGTGAGGGGATGCTCCCAGGAGGTATTTTGCTTTTAAGAAATGAGATATTCCAGACTCTTTGTTAGCAATCAGGCTAACTTTTCCTCAGTGGTACCTATGAAGTCTGAAAAACAGTCAGGGAACAGAGCTGAGCCCACTGGGGATTGGAGAGTTGATGCTACTGTCGGGAGTCTTTGAGAGGAACAGCAGAGGTCTAGTGGGAAGCCTGGTTTGTGTGGGTGGCTAGCTCAGTAGCTAGCACTGCCTGGGATGACACAACAACCATCCTGAAGATCAGCATCATTCTCCATCATACTTAGAGTTTGCACTATATTTCAATTTATTTTTTTATATAATTCATCAAAAACATTGTAGGTAGGAAAAATGGAATTATCTTGGTGGTCTTCTTGGAAGGCCATCTCTGTGGTGTTTGCTTGATTTTTTTATCATTGGCAATTTTCCAGAGTGGTCCAGTTCCAGGTCTGTGAGAAAATGGGAATAAATGGTGCATAAGAGACACATCAGATACATATAAGGCAAAACTATATTATTTTTATGTTTATGGTAAAGATAAAAGTGTCTAGTATGACCCATATATCCTGTGTAGCCCATTTGTGTAAGAAATTCCCCATACTCAAAGCAAAAACTGCTATGCCAAGGTGCATAGTTCATGACCTAGTGAAGCCTGTGTGACTGTGTACTCTATGGGAATAATTACTGTCAGAGCAAAAGAGAAAAAGCAGATAGGAGCCCTTGGTGTAGTGTAGGCTTTGACTATCCCATATGGCCCTATGCTGGATGGTTTTATGCCAACTTTCCACAAGCTAAAGTCTTTTGAGAGGGGGGAATCTCAATTAAGAAGATACCTTCATAAGATCGAACTGTAGACAAGCCTGGAGGTCATTTTCTTAACTAGTGATTGGTAGGGGTTGTGCCTATCCCAGTGTGGGTGAGGTGATCCCTGGGCTGTAGCGGTCCTGGGTTCTATAATAAAGCAGGTTGAGTAAACCATGAGGAGCAAACCAGTAACCATCACTCTTGCATGGCTTCTGTATCAGCTTCTGACTCTAGGTTCCTGCTCCATTTGATTTCTACCCTGGATTCCATCCATGTGGTCTACAATGTGGAAGTGTGAGCTAGATAAACTCTTTCTCCCCCAATTTACTTTTGGTTATGTTGTTTCTTCACAGCAATAGTAACCCTGACTATGACAGGTCACAGGGTGGCATATTGTGTAGAGACTGACCTTGGAGAGGTGTGCAGTTGGAGGTCCTTAGGTCACTGCTTATCAGTGTCCTTAAAGAGGAGTATAGAGCACTAGGCACTTCCTCTACCTTTGATTCCTGACAATGAGGTGTCACTTTGTTTTTATCACATCTTGCTCATTGCTGCCACCTGACACTTGTTCAGAGGCCTAAAAGCAGCAGGGCTACATGACACTTATGGGACAGAAGACCTCAAAGAGTGAGATGAAATGAACCTTCTCTTTTAATAAGTTGATTATTTTGGATTTTTTTTTACAATTATGGAAAGCTGAACAATGTCCCTGGTCATGGAGTTGAGATAGTAGTTCAGTGATTTTTTACTTTAGTAAGACACTATTTGGTATGAGACAGTTTTGTTTTTGGTTTTTAGTTAGTTTGTTTGTTTTGTTCTGTTTTTGTTGTTGTTGTTATTGATTTTGGGTTTTTTTTAATATATAAAAAATTCACATGGTACAAGGTGTGATTCTAGATTCTAAAATATTTTTTACCTATAGGGTAGACAAAGTCTTTTATCTTGGCATCCCAGGGAACACTAATTTAATTTCTTCTAGAAAAAAATGCCTGGCTTGTTAAGATTGAAAAACTCACTCCCTCTCCAATAGAACATCAGTATGGGGCTTGAAGGCTCACCTAAGAAGATAGGAGTCAAGATGACAGCTCCAGTTATGATAACACTTCAAAGTATGAAATAAAATGTATCTGTGGACTGCATTAGAGATAAATGAGAGGTGTACCTAGGGATGAGAACACCTAGAGAATAAAGAATTCAGCTTGTATTCAAGTCTCTAAGGAGAGACTAGTGAGCTTTCACTGAAAAAGAATTACATGACTAGCCAATGTTAACAGTGTTAGGATGTCAAAATGTATAGAAAAAAATGACTACCATTCAACTTAAGATAAGGGGGAAATACTCAACATTTCATCTGGCATCATTGGGTACAGGATGGTTAGGGCTGAACTCAGTCATCTCAGGCCAGTTTCTGGTTAGTTATTGAATAGTGCCATAGAATTTTTCCTGGAGCCCAAGAAACACGGTGTATTAGTTATTGTTTTCAATTTGATAGAAAGACTTGATCTGTAGTGTCATATTCTGACCTGATACCTCCACCTTAAAACCTTGTTGAGTAGGGTGTAATTCTTTGTCAGAGCCACAAAATTGTCTCAATACAATTTCCTGTTAGTAGCTCTTCATTCCAGGTTGTGTCTGTGACTAGCAAGACCTGACTATATTCGGTTTCAAAACAGTCCGTTCATTTCGTAGAAATTTAGGAAGATGTGTAAATTATTTTTTAGTTTCTATTCAAGTGATCAAAATGTGCTTCAAAGGTCAAAGAATTGGATGGTACAGAAATTAAACGATTATTTAAAGGTTAAAGAAAAATGCTAACTGAGGAGAAATGACATACAAAAAATCTATAGAAGATGAAGATAATTGCTATCGACCAGAAAATAAGTATTTTAGGCTCTTTATTGATGTTATACTATGTTAAATGAGATTATCTCTTGATTTAGTTACATATTTCTGAAAGTTGTTAGGTTAAAAGGAAATATCTTGAAATATATTAGTTTAATGTTGCTTACTACTCTTTCTTTCCAAAATATACTTATTTATTTAGCATATATGGGGAGCCCATATATACTAAAGTATATACATGGGCAATTATGTATTTATGTGGAGGTCAAAGAGCAACCTGTGGGAGTCCACCATGTTGGTCCTGGGAATCGAACTGGTATTGTCAGATTTAGCAGCAAGCATGTTTACATGCTGAACCATCCCATCTACCCTACCTTCTTTCTTAAATGGATATTTTCTCCTGTTTCAATGCGTCCTCTGAGAAACTAAAATGATTTTCCTAAAAATTGAGAAAATATAGTCTGAGCTACAGGGGACTTCCACTCAACACACATAGATACACACGCACACACACACACACACACACACACAGAGAGAGAGAGAGAGAGAGAGAGAGAGAGAGAGAGAGAGAGAGAGA
>NW_021620751.1:2080510-2089143 GCF_004785775.1 Grammomys surdaster
GAGAGAGAGAGAGAGAGAGAGAGAGAGAGAGAGAGAGAGAGAGAGAGCGAGCTTGATGAGAAGAGAAGAAATTCAAGCTAAATTGATCATAAGGCTTTCTAAATATCCCCAATTCTTAATTAAAGCTTCATGTGCCTTGAAGGGTGGCTTGTGAAGCAGCCATAATGTAGTTGGATTTTCTATCTATGGAGATTCTTTTGTACAGATTGTGATGGGGATGAACTGAATTCCCTTAACTGGGGGCATAGAAAATGTATCACCAACGGTCAAGATACTTTTCTACTCTTTAACATACACACCATGAATAATTCATATTTTGAGTTCTAGTCTTCAGAAGACAGAGAATTTCCTTTGATTTATGACATCATGTATTTTTGTTCTTGAGGAGATAGATACTAGTACAAAAAAGAGTTCTTAGTCTGGGTTCCTGCTAATGTTTACCTAATTATGCTTTAATAGACACTAACACTGAAATAGATACTGACATTTCACTTATAAAGAAGAGAATATAAGCTATGGGTAATACAGAACAATGGGTTCAAGCTGACAAAGACAGATAACCATAGTGGGGGGTTTAATTTAAATTAGATGGTTTTAGAATTGAGGTTTTGCTTTTTGTTTGTTTGTTTTACCAACTCCATAAAGAGTCCAACTAACACTAATTGAAATTATTGTTTACTAAATTTTAAAAACTTAGCTGTAATAGTTTTTAGTAAACAAAATTGAATTTAAAACAACAATTCAAACAACTTTTTGCTAGGTATAGTGGCACACAACTTTAATCCCAAGCACTTAGGAGGCAGAGGCAGGCAGATCTCTGAGTTCGAGGCCAGCCTGGTCTAGAGACTGAGTTCTAGGACAGTCAGGGCTACAATGAGAAACCTTGTCTTGAAAAACAAACAAACAAACAAACAAATAAGCAAAAAATTGTTGAAATGTATAGAGTTGAGATCACTTTCCATTTAATGCTCAGGTTATGTCCAGCTAAAGTTTTGGAGTCTAAATATCTTTATTGGTCACTTTTCAAAAAATAGGTTTATTTGTCTATTTTTTATGTATTTCAGAAGAGAGCATCAGATCCCATTATAGATGGTTGTGAGTCACCATGTGGTTGTCGGGAATTGAACTCAGGACCTCTGGGAGAGTAATCAGTGCTCTTAACCTCTGAGCCATCTCTCCAGTCTCCTCATTGGTTACTTTTAAGTGATTGGAAGCATAACATCCAAAGGAAACACATGGTGCTGGAACTGAAGAACTCTGCTGGGAATTTTAGTGCTCGATGGTCCCATCTTTAAACAGCTTTTTCTTTTGATGTGCACCAGGATCCCTCCTATGACATTTATGGTGTCATTATCCGGTATAATGCCATTATGATGGATGTAGTACTAGGCTGGGGACCGGAGAATGAGAATCTGAAATCAGCCTGAAACATGTCAGAATCTGTGTACTCTGTGAGCACATAAGACTTCTTCAAGGTTTCAAATGGTCAACTGCACATGAATTGGAATGGATAGCATGATAGATAAGTGGGGTAAAGTTTGCATCCTTTTCTGTGATTTCCAAAACATGTGATACAGTTCTAGACTCTTTTTTTTAACTGTACTCACCCAAGACAGTACACGTGCCCTGCATCAGGACTGCAGGGTGTCTCTCATTTCTGCATCAATCTGTTGATAAAACAGAATACTTTACAGTTTATGAAGCATTTTACTCAGAGGCTCCTGGGTCATGCAGAGAGTGCACTGAACTTTGAACCTTGTCAGATAATAAGATTCTTTCCCAAACATGAGTTTTCATTATAATTTTCATTATAATTTTCATTAGGTATGTTTTGTATTTGTTTAGCCTTGTGCTGTTCCTCCATAGTTTGCAGTCTGATGAGATCAGTAGAATCTAATAAGTGCTAATTAGCAAATGCACAGAACAGATAGCAGAGGTACTTGCTTTGTGCACAAAGAGTCCTAGAGGAGCTTATTCTATGCTGAACCTTAAAGGCTGGTGAACGAAATAAGAGTTGGGTTAGTCATCTGCACACAATGGAGTGGGCAGAAGAGCAAGTTTAGTGTTTGGAAGATTGAGAGCAGTCCAGGAGAATATAAAAGTAGGCACAGAACAGTCATAGGAGGTCAGCTTGGAGAGGAAATCAGGGATCAATACCCTTGATTGAAAAAATAACAGAAAATAATATCAGAGTTTGATATGAAAACAGTGAAGAGCCACTGGAGGAATGTATTAACCATCTTGTGTTTTTCTGGAGGTCACTGTAACCTCAGTGTAGAGCTGGGATTCAGGGCAAGGCAATTGAGTCAGACTGGAGTTGAGAAGTCAGTTGGAAAGATCCAAGCCAGGGACAGAGTACAGGAAACTAGACTCATGAATGTTGTAAAATATAAGACAGGGATTGACAAATATTTTGAAGGCAGACTTGGCAGGGCTTGGAATTTGATTTGAAATGTTTAGAAGAAGAGAAATTAAGCATAACTAAGTTTCTATTTGGAAGCAATGGATAAACAGTGCTGATATAAATCACGAGTATATGAAACAGAAGGTTTTAGGTGAAGGGATTCTGGTCTTGCTGTGTGTTTGTTTATTGTGGTATAAGCAATCATGCTAACAGAAGAGATCATCACAAACAGTTGTGTAGAGAGCTTGCTGCAGAGGGGCAAGGTATTGGCTAGAAGTGGATAATTAGACATTAATGTCATTCATGTAGAGGAGAACTCTCAGGAAAACGTTGTCTCATGGATTTGCTCATAAATGACAAACTGTGCAAAATAGAAATTTAAGGAGTGTGTAGAAGATGATGAAGATATGACATAGAACAAAGAAAGGAAGATCATAGAGTAACAGAAGAAAATGCTAACATGGGTGTCATAGAAAGTATGTTAAGGGGCTGGGCAGATAGCTGAGGAAGGAAAGTGCTGGCCTCAAGCACAAGGACTTGAGTTTAATTCCCAGAACCTGCATATGAAGCTGGGTGCGGGGGTGCACTTTAACTCCCAGCACTGGAGAGGTGGAATGGGCGAATTCCTGAAATTTGTTAACCATCCAGCCTAGCCTAATCAAAATTCACATATGTCCACATGGACACCAGAGCACATATATACACATGAACATACACACACACACACGCATGTACACACACACATACACAATACACTACATCATTTCAAAGAAGGGGGGATAGTTGTGGGTACCACATGTTTCACAGAGGAGGCTGAGGGGACTGAAAGATGTTTGTCAGGTTTAGCAGGAATGACCATTAATATGACTGGCTTGGAAGGACCTTTGGCATGACTGGCTTGGCAGTGGTGCAGTCTGGCTTCTGGTGACACCACACCACTACCAACACAGTCACACCAGTAGTCCTGACACAAGAGTTGAGTAATTCAGAGAAGGCATAGGGATTCAGAGGACACACTGCTAAGCCAAGAAAATAGTAGAAAAGGGGAGAAAGAAAATTCTAAATAAGAGTTTAAATTATCATATTTATTAGTTTAGATATAAGGAAAAACAACTTTTATATAAGTTGGACAGATTCAGCAAAAAGGAAATAGGGATCTTATTCAAGGAAAGGAGATAGATGGAATTTAAAGTAAGTACTACCAACTGCTGGTAGTCTTTGTTAATAATATTTTAGTAAGTTTGGATTTTTTAGTCAGTAATTTTTTTCTTTTTTTTTTGGTATCAGCACTGGGCTTTTGCCATGACTAGCAAAATTAGAGCTGGAATCTCTGATAATAGCCTGAAGAAAAGAAGCAGGAATCTAATTTAAAACAAAACAAGACAAAGCAAAGCAAAGCAAAGCAAAGCAAAGCAAAGCAAAGCAAAACAAAACACCAAACAAACTATTGGTTTCCAGATCCATATGTGGTCTGCTTCATTTAATCCATTTCTAATATGTATTTTAATGTAAAAAGTTGTTTCAGATTATTCTATAAATATTTCCATAGAGAGATTTTGATACTCTGTTTAACATATTATAAAATCTTAACATAGAAACGCATTGACCTAAAGTATGTACACTGGGAGAGCAGGAGAGCATCCACCACTGAAGTCTGTCAGCCTAGCTCCCAGTTGGCTATTGGCAGATATCTCTGTTTGCTAGATTTTGGTGAACAAGTTTATCAATAGCACCAGTTTTCTGACTCCATGAAGCAGATGTGTTTTTCTGAATTATTCTCCCCAAGGTCCAGAAATGGACTAGACAACAACAAAGGTCTCAGAACCATCATATCTTCAATTAAGGTCAAAGCAAAATGCAGTGTTGCTCTGACTTTTAGTGTCTTCCACAAAAGTTAAATGGCTATTGGAGGATAATAGGTACGATGGGAAATTAAACAAATGGGATTCCTGTGTTCTGACAATGACCAACACACATCTGGTGGAGTGTGGCAAGTAATGATTTGATGACTGAGATACGGATATAATCTCTCAATATCTTGGAAGTCAGTGTAGCTCAGGTCTAACATCAGTGAGGTGACACAACTGGGCTCCCGTCTCCCACATCTCAGTGGAGGGAGGGAGGGAGGGAGAGAGGGAGGGAGGGAGGGAGGGTGAAGAAGGGAGAGAGAGAGAGAGATAGAGATAGAGATAGAGATAGAGATAGAGATAGAGAGAGAGAGAGAGAGAGAGAGAGAGAGAAACACAGCATAATTCCCACAGCAGCCTATAGGAGACAACCGAGACACCTTAGTAGCAGTGGACAAGGAAACACTATGAACAAGGTCATCTCTTGTACAAAGCTGAAAAGTAATGTTGCAGAAGTTGTGGTGATAGATGTGTTTCAAGAAAAAAGAGAGGAGGAAGGGACAGAGAAAGAATGAGAGCCAATTGATAGTGCTTAGAAGAAATGGTCACATTTAACAATAATTATCATTTTAACATATTTTAACATTAAAACTCCTTTTATAAAATAATTCTTATGGCGAGTAAACACTTATGTGGCCATTTTATTGTTATACTAAAACAAATTAAGTGTAGCCTTTTACAGTAAAAATATAAAATATTGGTGATCCCATTTCTCTATAAGTGTTTCCCTTTATCAGTCTACCTTCTGTAAGCATGTATATGTGCTATCCACAGACACACACTTGCACACACACACACACACACACATACACACAAATACACACACGTTTGACATAAATTCACCTAAAGTGATATGAGCACCATGTTAGGTGGCCTCTGACACTTGCATGTTTTTCTTATCTCCTGTGCTCCTCATGTTCCCTGCAGTTACAAACGTTCTCTCTCCTTTTTAAAACAATTGTATTAATTTTTCATATATTTGACTATATTGTTTCCTCATCTCCAACTCCTCCCACCTTCCCTGTGTCTCCACACAGCCAATTTCATTTCATGGTATGATGTTATACTCTCTCTTCCTCTCTCTCTCCCTTCCTCCCTCTCTCCCTTCCTCTCTCCATCCCTCTTTTCTCTTTCTCCCTCTCAAAAAAAAAAAACCCAAACTAAAAAGAATAAACAAGAGAGAAAAATACCAAAGCAAAAGCACATCAGAAAACATGACGTTTCTTTGTGTTGGCCAAATACTCCTGAGCATGGTGACCTTCCCAGCCCTTAACCATCCCTCCTGGGACTAAACATCTGTATGCTGACCCAGAATCTCCCTTGTTCTTTCTGGTGATTCCTCTCAGCCTTTTCTTCTAGTCCATCTGACCTTTTGTAACTCCTCCTGACCTGCATAACAGTTCTCAACGAAGCACCCTACACCCACCACACTTGGCCGGGGCCGCAGAGTGCACAACAGCAACTGAAGAACCCACACCCACCCGACAAAGACAAACCTCGTTTCTTATAGCTTGTAACACTTCATATGTTTTACAGACACCTCTCTTTGCTTCTCAGAGAATATAACCTGGAAACTGATTTTCTTACTTTTTCTTTGCTGAGACAACCAGCAAGGCCACTAACCCTCAGGAAAGCCTGTCACATGAGACACTTCAGGCTCATTCGGAACAGAGACGAAGCACTGGAATTCTGGAATACTCTAGCTCTGAGCCGAGGAGGCAAGGCTTTCCTACCTGTGAGTTGCAGTAGAAAGGAGGTGAGTTTATGGAGCAGCACTTGGAGGCCAAGTCTGAGTGCTTGTCCACCGTGTCTTCTAGCTCTGCCGGAGAGGCGTTGGGCATTTTTGTCCTCATTCGTTCTGCCAATCTGAAAAAAAAAAATATCTGTAGGTTAAGCTAGAGTTACTGTAGGGACATTGTTTAAGCAAAATGACAGCTATTTCAGATCATGTACATAAAAATAGGAACACTGGTCTGTCTTTGGAAGCCCTATTTGTAGAATGGAGTTTGAGTGAGCCATGCTGGGGTTAGAATTGAAATCTATGCCCCATTCAAAGTCAGGCAAGCAAACAGAAGTTATCACCGAGTTTGAAAGACAGTTCTTCCTCTTTTGGTAGCTCAGCGTTTCCACCCACCTGTTGCTCTTGTATGTCTTCCTGGGCTTTTCACCTTTCTCAAACATTCAATTTCAAGCTCCTTTTAAAATATGTTCTTCACTGGACTGGATTTCAGTATTGTGCTTTCTCCTTTCTTTGCCTCAGTTTGCCAACCTTAGAATTCACTACTCGGGTGCACTGAACAGGAGGCAGAGTCGTTTGGCCCTTGTTTCCCCCGCTGTTTTCCGAACTGTTTATGATCTTAGTTCTACTTCACCTTCATAGTGGTCCACTAAGCTTGATTTATTACTTTCTCCAAGAAATATGCTCCCAGGCCAGTAGCAATAAGAGCTTAGGAGGACAAACACTTCCATGCATGAGACTTTCACATACTTAGAAAGCTTTCATAGGGATCACTGAGGAGACGTCCTACTCTAGGGTTCTTTAAGAAGATCTTTTTGTGCAAATGTGTGTTCACTTGAGTCCTATATTCCAACTGATTTAAAAATGGAAATTTATTAAGCAAAATTGAAAAACAGCATAATATTTTTTTGAGATTTTTTTTCTTCCAAGAACCTAGCACCATGTTTCACATTTTGGTGGCCAATTATTTTATTGTTAATTTCTACTACCAGTTTAATGCTGCCTCCTTAGTTGAGAAAAATAGCTGTTCTACCATGTTATTGTTGATGAGTGTCTTTATTTCCAGTTTGTAAGTAACACATGCTGGTGATAGATGATATCAGACCACCATGAAACCTTAGGTCTTGTCAGAGAACAATCAACAGGTAACTCCAGGGGTATAAAAACTGACCAACTATGTCCTCATGTTGCCATTTTGAAATCAAGTCCTCATAGATCAATTATAATTTACATTCTGTGGCTGTGTTCTGATTGGCTGCTCACCTAATGACACATCCTGTACTGTAACACTGGGTTTTTCACCCACACCAAGTTCCCTGGAATAATGACTCTGAGATTTCTTAGATATGAATAAATGCCTGTTTTGGATTGTTCCCTGACTAGCTTCCAACTTAGTCATCCTGTTACTCTATTCCAAATTCTGCCACATGGCAAGTTACCGCTCTTTAAGTTTCATGTCTATCTTCTTACAAGAATTTCAGGATCAATCTTCCTGCCTCTCTATCCCAGAATCCCTTTCTTCTTCCTACTGGATGTCCCACCTTCTAATCCTGCCTCAGCTCAGTAGCCATCAGCTTTTTATTGACACGTGAATGCTTCTACATGGTGCATGAGAGATTATCCCTACACTGTACCCCAGTAAACAGTTATGATCACCTTTTAAAACTTTTAAAAAATTCAACCCTTCTTTATTTTTCGCTCAGTATCTCCTAAATTTTCACTTGTACTTTTCAGCCACAGAACTAAACAAGTACAACAAGCACATTTGGAGGATAAGTCACAAAACCAACCACTTACACTTTCTTGTACTCAGTAAATGTGTTCTCAGAATAATCTGCACACAGTTCTTGACCTTTTTCAATGAAAGATGTTATTTGCTTCTGCAGCAGGGGACTCTAAAAAAAAATATTATGCATCAACATTCCTTGTGTGAAATACTGTCACATGACACTTTTAGGTCAGAATTCTATGTCCCTATGCAAGGTATCAGCAAACACTTTTTTTCTTTTTTGCATAAATCCAGTTAATAAATATTTTAACCTTTGTCGGTCACATATGATCTCTATTACATATACCCTATTCTGCACAGTACAACAGAAAAATCAAAGTGCATAGTAATGTTTCAGTATGACTCCTGGCCACTGGAATTTGAATTATACTTAATTTCTACATCATGAAGTAAGAATCTTGTAAGCACACAAATACCACAAACCATATTTTTCTTGTTAACTTACAGGACATAAATAAGTAGGCAGTTGAGCAGGCTTGATCCATAATCTTCATTCTACCAATTTAGCCTATGTTACTGATAAAGAAACTTAGCTAGGCATACCTGAGTGCTGAAACAGGTGACCGAATCCTGAGTGTCGCAGCACTCTCTAAGGGTTTTCAGGGCTGTCTCCAGCACTTTGCTGAGGAACACTTCTGGAACTTGGGTCCTTCTGCTTAGTTCAAATGTATACCTGGTGTCAGGTAAAAGAGGAAAGGATGCTTTTCAAGGCGTGTCTGCGTCCAGAATCAGAGGGACAATTTACTATAGAGGCAGAATGATACTTTGTTTCTGACCTACAGAGGTAGAAGGATA
>NW_021620751.1:2089153-2096279 GCF_004785775.1 Grammomys surdaster
ACACCTTGTTTCTGATCTACAGAGGCAGAATGATACTTTGTTTCTGATTGCCCTGTTGTTTTGCCCAGTTCTTTTGTTTCACCATATGGCCAGTGGATCCTTCATCCTGTGACCTTCCTGCTTCACTTCCTTCCTCAATCTCCCAAATGGTAGGATTACAGGTATCTATTGGCATACCTGGCTTTCTGGTTTTTCTTAATTTACTTTAATTTTATTTAAGGTATAATTACATCCTTTCCCCTCCTTCTCCCTGAAACCTCTCCCATGTTCCCCCTACTCTCTCTTAAGTTTATGGCATCTTTGTCTTTAATGATTACTGTATTATATATATATGTGTGTGAATAAATATATAAATGGGACCTGTTGAGTCCATTTACTATTGTTTGTACAACTTAATTAAAACATAATTTAATAAAATCAGCTCCCTGTAAACTGATCTTAGATTAGACAATATTTTCATGAAAATATTTTATTAATACTTGGTTTAATAACTTTTTAATATCTGTGTATGTGACAGTCAACATAAAATCATAATATATTACTTTAAGATATATGGAAATGTCCTTTATGTGAATATTTGCTAATCTAGTTGCTGCCTATGAATTTATCAGTTCAATCAGTATTTATAAAAAATACTTTTAATTCTGCCTAAGTTCCGATTTCTTATCTAGGCAACTGACATTCTAATCACCTGTTTCAGCTTGCTTGTAAATAATTTTTATGCGATGAGTGTGAAGATAGTCATAACATATATAAGATATTGTATATTTGTTCAGATTCCTTTTATTTAGATGAAACAAGATCAAGTCTCACCATTTCTTTCTATTTAATCTCTTTTTAAATAGTAGTGGATATCAATAATAATGTTAAGGAAAGAACACTCTAAATTTGATGTTTTACTTGTTATCAAATGGTTATTCTCCAAAAGGTTGATAAACTTTGACTTTTTATTTTTCATTTGTGACTTAGAATAAAATATGGGACATAATACATATTGCCAGGATATGTATATATGTATTATGTGTATGGGACATTTTATTTTATAAAACATTTTTGTTGGCCTACTAGGATTCTCTCTCTCTCTCTCTCTCTCTCTCTCTCTCTCTTCTTTGTTCCTTCCTTCCTTCCTTCTTTCCTTCCTTTGTCCTCCTCCTCTTCCTCTTCTTCCTCCTCCTCCTCCTCCTCCTCCTCCTCCTCCTCCTCCTCCTTTTGGTTCAAGAAAGGATATTTCTGTGTAGCCCTGGCTGTCCTAGAACTTGCTCTGTAGACCAGGCTGGTCTTGAACTCACAGAAATCTTCTTGCTTCTGCCTTCCAAGTGGTGAGATTAAAAATGTGACCCACCAATGCCCAGCTTTAGGTGCCTTTCTTACTGGCCACCTCTGCACTAAGTAAGGCAGTGTTGTCATCCTCAACTCAGCTAAGAAAAAGGCTGAGTCCCTTCTGCCAATGCATGCTAATCTCCAGAGGTAGACTTAGGGATAATGGGCTTCTTCTTCTCTATCTAACTTTAAAGACTGAAGTCATTTCAAGTTAACACATACTCCATAGAAACCATAGGAAGAAATTTGGAAAGAGAGACAGCTTAATTTCCCCCAGTCTGGGCCCTTGTAGAGACGCCTTCATTCTGGGGTAAAAGAAACAAACTGCACACCACTCTGCTTACTGGTCCATGGCGTGTTTGGTACTCTGACCACAGAGGTCTTTGTTGGTTGGCAACTTTATGGCTGGCAATTGAAGTGGTTCAGCAGCTGGCATCAAGTAGGTGCACATAAAAATGTTCATAGGTGTGTTTTCTTGACAGCACTCTTCAAATTTAGAATTCTTTTTGGATAAGTTTTCACAGATTTTTATCGTGTGTTCAGGCAGCTACAAAGAGAATGGTGGAACGGTGCAGTTAGTTTTCTTGTGAGTCGTACTAAAAATAAAACTTAGGCTTTTAAGCTCTGATGTGATATTTATAAATGTCAGCCTGAATGCTCTTAGGAAACAAATTTATACAGTATTTGGGAAGGGAGTTTGTTAATATGTGAAAGCTCATCCCATAAAGTGTAACTTCACCTCTAAGTGTGTGTGTGTGTGTGTGTGTGTGTATTTATGAAAATTCCATATCAAAACCAGTTTTTTTGTTAATAAAAACAAACAAATAAAATAATTAGGATAAAGAAAATACTTAACTATATTGCTATGTAGTATGACATTGCTTAAATATTGAAAAGCCAACACAATGCAATCATTGAAAATAGACTATGATGTACCCCAGGCAATGATGTGATACATACAACTGACAACCCAGTGGCATCCTATTGAACATCATGTATCGTTAGAGCACAGCATCTGTGCACAGAAGTGCATATTTGTAATCCAAAAAGAATACACGGCTAATGGATCTATGCTAATGTCAGCAAGACCTTGGCAAATGATCTTCATTTAATATAATTATCTGAATCTGTGTCTACTTGAGAAAATTATGCAAATTGAGAAAGCAGAAAAAAACTTATCAAATTTTAATTTGTTTACAAATTTTAAATACAATATATTTTTATATATTAGACAAAGTATAATAAGAATATAACCAGGCTTGGATAGTGCCAGTACTAATAAGACTTTATGCTATAGATAAATTTTAAATTGTGTTCAATTTAAATACTGTACCAAAAACTGTAATTAAATGAACTGGGTATGAGTAATGGCTACTCTGCACAGTGCAGGGCTTGGGAGTCTGGGAATCTTGTCCTTGTGTGTGTGTTGAACAGTCTCAAATTACTGCCCTCCGTTAACCTGTTTCATCATCTGTGAGACAGAGTGGGGAATGTATTTATTGTTTGTAAAGGCATGTGAGGATGCTAGAATAATTCACATAAAAAAAAGCAGCTTGGAAGACTGACAATTAGTTCACAGTCTTCAGTGCGGTATGTGACGATGATCCCATGGCCCACCTTACCTCTCTCGCCATGCAATCTTCTGACGTAGACTCACAGCATCTGGACAGGATTTCAGTAAGGTCTTCAGCTATCGGTAGAACATTCTCCAGGGTAGCAGTTGGTACTTTTTGGGCTAGTTTTATAAGATTGCTGGAAGTTTAAAATGAATTTATTAGCTAACTCATATTCTTAGTGTTCTGGTTTTCACCATAGGCATACAACTGAGAGGGATAGTGTAGTATTTTGCATCACCAAATGGATAGAACATACATGCCATGTGACCTGTGCTATATAATAAAGTTATAATATTACAGATTAACACATCGCCAGTGAAGATTTTCAAATATTCAGCATTGAGACATAGCTTTTTTTCTGGCCAAATTTTCATATATGTTAGGATAGAAGCAGTCTGCAATGCCAGTGCTATATTAGTGTGACATCTCATTGTCTTAAAGATGTTTTATAAAGTGACTTTTAACTCAGCAGTTTTGCCACTATAGAAATGTTTTGTGTATTCTGAATATTACCTCCTTATTGTATGTAGTTTGACACTGTTTTACTAAGTTGCCTCTTCCCTTGTTGACTAAATCTTTTGGGTAGCAGTTTAAAGTTTGATATAGTTATTTTTGATTTTACCTTTCTTCTGTTTATGCACAACATCTAAGGGATCATTGTCAAAGCCAATGCCTGGAAGATTCTACCCTGTTTTCTTCCGACTCTTACAGTTCTAGATATCATGTTTAGGCTTTTAGTATATTTTAATGGTGTATGTAAAGGGTCCAGCTTCATTCTTTTGTATGTGGATATCTAGTTCTTAACATTGCTAGAAAAATTATCTTTGCTCTGTTGGGCAATCATTTGACCAATGTACTAGTTTAGTCCAAGGCATTCTATTCTGTTCAGGGATCTGTTCATTACTTTTTATGTCAGTATCATAGTAATCTGATTATCGTTGCTTGGTAGTTGTTTCAATCCTTGCCCCTACCCTGCTTTTCAGGGTGTTTTGTCTATCTGGAATAGTTTGAGGTCCTTGTAATAGCTTCTCAATTTCTAGACAATGATGGAGTTTGGAATTTGAATGTCCTCCAAATGGCCACATGTTTGCTGTTTGAACTCAGGTGACTGTGCTGGAAGCTGGTGGAATCCTTGACAGTTGAGCCTTCCTGGGAAGTCTTTAGGTCTTTTGGAGTTGATTTTCAAAGGACATAATAGAACCTCCTCCACTTTTTCTTGAGGTGATGGTTTATACTACCATATGTTGCCATCCCGTGTGCCACCAGAGGCCAAAACAATACTGTCAACTTGCTATAGACCGAAACCATAAAAACTGTAGAGTAAAATAAACCTTTCTTTGTATTTGTTACAGTAATGGATAGCTAAGTAACAAAAACCTTGTCCTTTAAAAAAAAAACAGTGCAATTATGGCTTTAAGAAATTGAAATGACTATGTGCATGCTTTAAATACTACAGCATTTTATTTCACTTACGACTTTTAATGTTGACTAATTTACTTTGTGAGACAATGTCTCACTATGTAGCCCAGACTAGCATGAAACTCACTATATATCTAGGATAGCCTTGAACTTGTGACTGCCTTTTTGCCTCAGCCTTCTGGATGCTGGTGTTCTAGATGTGCATCACCTCACTTAGCTAGTATTGCACTGTGATAGATTTAAGTCTTTAAACAGCAAGCATGGAGCGCCTTTCCATTTATTGTATTATTTTGGATTTCTTGGAATGATTTTTTGTACTTTCATTGAGCCTACTTTTACAATATAATTTTGAAGCACTGATAGATTTTATGTTTAAGTGCTATAGTTGAGATATTTTCCATTCTAGACACACTTAGGGAATCTGTAATTTTTACGTATTAAAATAGAGCAGCGATATTTTGAAACTCAATCTTTGTCCACACCAGAACCTAGTCCTTTGGAATAAATCCCTAGACACTAATGCAAATATAATCCATGGTTAATTATGCAAGTATGTATGATGTATTTGAATATATATGATACCCACAAAAAATATATATTCTTAGTGAAAAAGGGAAATGAAGCCAAGACTAGAGAAAGCGCCCGAGTGTTTTTGTGGTTCACTAGTAGACTGCGTTCTACAGCTTCTTTCACAGGTGTGCTGGGAATACAACGTAGACTGAAGGAGCAAACGTTTAGCCATGAAGACGGTATGGAATCTTTACCTCAGCCTTGACTTCTCCTTTCCATATGCAGCGTATTGTGAACAGACTCTGTTTGACATAGTAGTGAGAAGTGACAAATGTTTCATCTGGAGTCTCTAGAGAATAAAAGGGAGAATCGTGTTCAATGATCAAAACCAATGGAATAGAATGCACATAAACAGCCGATAGGGATGCTCTAGCTGACATTTCAAATTCAATACGATAATGATCTCTAGCCACTGTGATTTATTGCTTTCTCCTTAAGGGCACAGCTCTTTTCCAACCCACAAAACTCAATGAAGGTGTTGTGGAAAGTTTTGCTAATTACAAAATACTAATGTCTCCCTTTATTCAAAAGAAATGGCATTTTAGGAAGGAATGATAATACATAACTGTAATAAAGCCTACCTCCTTCAAAAAGCATCTAGTTGGGCTTGCAGAAGTACAGCAGGATCCAACCATAGAGAGATAACTCTTGGTGTAACCAACTAAAAGTGGCAGAGGCGCTTGTCCATAATTGCTGGAATATTCATAGAGAAACCTGGGAGAGAAAAGCCCAGTTTGCGTGATTTTGTATTTCATTTCGATAAAGAAAGAATGCATGCTGTATTGGTGTGTATGTGTGTGTGCTGGTCTGTCTGTCTGTCTGTCTGTCTGTCCTAGGTATCTGCCTGCTTTTGCCCTGTCTCAACTTGTGGGTCCTGGGGACCTGAACCCAGGTCCGTATGCTTATCCATAAGGGATTATTTTACCCATAGAGCTGTTACCCCAGCCCACTAGGTCATAAAATCACTATGTATTTAAAGAAAGACTAACAATACTGGCAACTACACCATAATATATTTATTTTGAAAAATGGGTTCTTTAGTTCCCATGTCTATTTCAAGTGTGAAACCATCTGTTTTTCTTCTCTTTTCTTTTTTACTGTCTTGCTCAGAGAATTACCAGTGTTAGCTTCTTAGTGGGTGAATATACTTAGGAGATTTACTCTCATTTTCTTTTTTAAAATTTTCTATCCTAGATAATTCCCATGTATTACATGACAAGAGTAATCATTTTGTTTTTTTAGCAACACACGTTCCTGAGGCTCTAAAAGACATTCTGAGGGCTGGAGAGATGGTTCAGTGGTTAAGAGTGCTTCTTTATTTTCCAGACCTGAGTTCAGTTCCAAGCAACCAAGTCTGATGGCTCACCTGTTACCCCAGCTTCAGGGAATGTGATGGCCTCTGCAGGTACCAGCAAACACATAAAAATGAGGTATGATTTTTAAAATGATAAAACATATTTGAAAATTTGAGTAAAATATCTGAAAAGTAAAAAAATGGGCATGCCAACTAATATTTATGAAATTATGAATAAATTTAACTTTATTGTCCTGTATCTTTGCATATTTTTTGTCCTTATTTGTTTTGTTTTGTTTTTGAAAGTTTCAGCATATAGCTTTTGCTGGCCTGACACTTGAAGCAATCCCCCCCTGCCTTTGCCTCCAGTGTTCTTCATGAGGTATTGTGGGCATTTGCGATCATGCCCAGCTTCATTTTTGTTCATTTTATAACCTTCCAATTTGAACGTAATCAGAGTATAATGTGGTGTCTCATGTAGATTAGACAATAAAAAGGTCCACATTACATATTATTTTGGTAATATGTGTCATGTTCACAGCTGTTTCTGAAGATGTATAGAAGTGGTTGGGGACATTTATTTCTGTATTTAAAAATGTGCACAGTAGTAAAATTGCTTCCACTGCCTCCATGATGCAAGGATTAGTGGCAAAAGGGGACTCACATAGGTACTGCCAGATGTTGGAAAATGAGCCCTATTAAAAGAGATGCTATTGATAATGGGTGAGAGTTTGGGAGAGTGGGTGGGTTTACTTCCCACTATGTAATACTACTGTTTTGCATCTTTGCATATAGATACTACTTTTTTATTACCATGAGATAGCTTTCCTCATCTATTTGTCTGCCTGTCCTTCACTTACTTTCCTTTCTGTCCCCCTCTCCTCTCCTCTCCTCTCCTCTCCTCTCC
>NW_021620751.1:2096379-2196723 GCF_004785775.1 Grammomys surdaster
TCTATCTATCTATCTATCTATCTATCTATCTATCTATCTATAAAATGGCTTCTAGTTTAGCGGTTTTATGGAAGTCTTAAGTGTGCAAACAAATGAGCCTCTGATTCTTGTACATTCTCTTGGGTTCTTCTCTCTCTCTCTCTCTCTCTCTCTCTCTCTCTCTCTCTCTCTCTCTCTCTCTCTCTCTCTCTCTCCCCCTTGCTATTTTTAAAAGTCTTACCATGAGGTCTGACTACTGTGGCACTCACAGTGGTCCCCCTGCCTTTGCCTCCCCAGTGGTAGGCATCTGGGTTGGTATAGAAAAGCCTAAGTTTGACTTACTCTAAAGATCACTTACTGATCAGCAAATCCCCTTGGATCCTTCCTGAATGCCTCACAGATCTCCTCATTTGTTGGTTCCACATAGGTGGGAAATTCCTGTGGCTGGTGACTGAGGGCAGCCATGCAGAGTTTCCGCTCCAGGCCCTCCTTGGTGCAACACTCAGAAGTTCCAGGGTGAACGGGAAAGGGGGCATCACTTTCACAGGACTTAATAGACAGCTCTGAGGTCTGGATGAGAGAAAGGGAAACAAAGGCAAAAAGAAAAACCAGAAACTTATACAGTATATGTGAATCTCAATTCAGTGTAAAACATACTTTTTAATTTAAAAATTCTCATTAATAATCAAGCTTCCACACTATGGCTTGCAAACATGTAAAGTTGGATAATTTTGGTCATAGGCAATCTTGTTTATGTTAATCAATGACACTCTCCAGACTAGATCGTGATACAACTTTCATAAATAAATAGATATTGTCTATTGGGCTGTAGCCATTTGGCCTCTGTCACATAGTCTGGTATTTCTCAGTGAAGGAATTTTAGCATCACTTGGAGATGTTCTGGTAGTGGCTATCATCTCATGTCCCATCCACTTTTTACAGTTAGACCACAAGCAAGGAGTTCTGCCCATGGCTTCCTCTCCTCCCGTTACTCGGTGAGTATCCTCTTTTTTTTTTTTTTCGGTTTTTTGAGACAGGGTTTCTCTGTGTAGCCCTGGCTATCTTGGAATTCACTCTGTAGACCAGGCTGGCCTCGAACTCAGAAATCCACCTGCCTCTGCCTCCCAAGTGCTGGGATTAAAGGCGTGTGCCAACACCCAGCAGTGAGCATCCTTTTAACGTCACTGGCTTTAGCTTCCTGTAAGTTACAGTTGCTTGTCATTTTCAACAACATGATTTTATATCACCATTACTTATCCAGCATATCAAAGGGTTAAAGCTTACATAGCAGGACAAAGATGGGGATTGGCAGTCTGTCTTCTCCTAACTTTTAGGTCTTATACTTGGCAAGAGCTGGAAAGCTAGCAGTCCCTGCTGTGCATAGCTCCAGCTCTGCTGCTCTCTGGTACTGGGGTTAAGGGTGTGTGTCACCACACCTGCTTACACCCAGCTTTTTTTTTTTTTTTTAAAAAAAAGGTTTTTCTTTTTCCTTTTAAAATTTTCTTTTAAGGATTTATTTTATGTATGAGTGCTCTATCTGCATGTACTCCTGCATGCCAGAAGAGGGCATCAGACACCATGTGGTTTCTGGAAATTGAACTCAGGACCTCTGGAAGAGTAGACAGTGTTCTTAACCACTCAACCATCTCTCCAGCCCCTCAGCTCTGTCATTCTCATTTATGCCAAAGGACAGAACACCACCAAAGTAATCATAGGGAAGAAATGGGAAGAAATTTGATATTTGAAATAAACTAGTATAAAGGAATAGACATCTTAGAGAAAAAGAAGTAGAAACCTTCATGGAAAACTCACTTTGGTGTTTCTGTAGGAAAAAGTATAATTGGATATACATTAATTATCCTTTTAAGGTAAATTTTCTAAAGGCCTTTCCTAACAGCGAAGGAAAACAACATTCTGAATGAGTCTTCCAAGCCAACCCATCGATCCTCATGACTGAGAAATTAAGAATTAGGTTTCCTTTGAAAATCACAAGTTTCTTTTCAACCAGTTTCTTTTCCCCGTTCACTAACTTCCCTTGAAACTACTCTGGGTTTTCCTGTTCTCAACTATCCCAATATGAACATTTCAGTCTGACAAGTGTGGAGTGAGTTTGAAATGATAAGTGTTGATGAACCTGGTGGTGAATGAAATGACGTAAAAGAAAGGCTACAGGGAGCACAAATGCCAGCCAAGGTGGGCAAGGATAGTCACCATACAGAATCTATTATAATAATGTGTTGAACAGACACTAGTCTTTCTGTGGAGGCCTTTAAACCCCATCCACCTATTTGTATATATACTGATGACCTCATTAGTAAAGGTCTGTCTCCTTATTTCTACCTTTATCACTACTGTCTGTACATTGAATTCTAATCTTCTTCCTTCAGGAATTCAATTTTTAAATAAATGCTATAGGAGAGAAAACACATGCAAACATACAAGCATGCACACGATATGTGAGTTTTCTTTTTTTGTTCTTGTTTTTCATTTTTATTGGTTATTTTATTTATTGACATTTCAAATGTTACCCCCTTCCCTGTTACCCCTCTACAAATCCCCTATCCCGTCTCCTCTCCCTGCCTCTATGAGGGTGCTCCCTCAGCCAACCACTCACTCCTGCCTCAGTGCCCTAGCATTCCCCTACCCTGGGTCATTGAGCCTTCACAGGACCAAGGGGCTTCTCTCCCAGTGATGCTTGCTAAGGCAATCCTCTGCTACTTATCCAGCTGGAGCCATGGGTCCCCCCATGTGTACTCTTTGGTTGGTGGTTTAGTCCCTGGAAACTTTGGAGGATCTTGTTGGTTGAAACTGTTGTTCTTCCTATGGTGTTGCACAGGGGAAATTTTCCTTAACAGAACACCAATGGTTTATGCTCTAAGATCAAGAATTGACAAATTGGACCTCATAAAATGGAAAAGCTTCTGTAAATCAAAAGACACTGTCAATAGGACAAAATGGCAACCCACAGATTGGGAAAAGATCTTTACCAACCCTACATCTGATAGAGGGCTAACATCCAAAATATACAAAGAACTCTAAGAGTTAGGCTCCAGAGAACCAAATAGCCCTATTAAAAATGGGATACAGTGCTAAACAGAGAATTCTCAACTGAGGAATCTCAAATGGTTTTTCTTTATATTCAGAAATACACACACACACACACACACACACACACACAGACAGTATGTAGCGCGTAGCATCAAGGCCAATGTTTAGTAATTTTGTGGCCATTAGTCAAAACTCTATAATGGTAATAAAGATATAAGCAGCATTTTAGACTACATAGCATATGCTAAAATCATTTTAAGAGGCTCATGAGTATGTATTTATGAGGTTCAAATTTAAAGTGATTTAAAAGTATATTTATTTATTTATTTATTCATTCATTCATTCCCTCATATACTACATCACAACCAGTGTTTCCCCTCCCTCCACCTCCTCTCCTTCCCACCCCCAATCTACCCCTCTTCCTTTCCCTTCAGAAAACGACAGGCTTCCCAGGGATATCAACCAAACATGACATATCAGGTTATAATAAGACCATGTACTTTCCCTCATATTAAGTCTGGATGAGGCAACCCAGTAAGAGGAAAAGTGTCCCAAAAGCAGACAAAAGGGTCAGAGATAGCCCCAACTCATACTGTTATGATTCCTACAAGAAGACCAAGCTACACAATCATAACATATATGAAGAGGACCTTGCTCAGTCTCATGCAGGCTCCCTGATTGTCAGTTCAGTCTCTTTGAGCCCCGATGAGTCCAAGTCTGTTGATTCTGTGGGTTTCTTTTGGTATCTTTGACCCCTCTGGCTCTTACAATGCTTCTTCCCCTCTTCTGCCAGTTTCCCCAGGCTCTGCCTACTGTTTGGCTGTGGGTCTCTGTATCTATTTCCGTCAGCTGCTGGAGAAAGCCTCTCTGGTGATAGTTGGACTAGATACCAGTCTATGAGTATAAGTTTAAAAGTTTTCTAGAGTCCAACCTGGATGTAAATCTGACACCCACTCCTCATTATCAGTGTTTATTTAGTGAGTTTTTAAGTTACCTTATCCCAGTTATTTTTCTCTTGAAACTTGTAGTGACACTGAGTAAAAAGGAACACAATAGTAAAATAAGTGTGGGCACTAAAAATAATAGTCTTTATTTTTCCTTGCAACTGGGAATAGGTGGCTTGGTATCTGGAATGTCTTAACAATGTGACACAAAAGCCTAGGGCAGTTCCCTTCCATGGTCCACAATAGAGGCAGACAGACAGACAGACAGACAGACAGACAGACAGATGTACACACACTTACTCTGGTGTCATAGCAGTTGGGGTCGGCCCCCTCAGCACAGCACTCCTCAGTCAAGGTGACAACATCCTTCACAAGCTGGCTGACCTGCTCAAATGTGCCACTGGGAAACTTCCTGCTGTATAGGATTAGTGATCTGAGGGAGAAAATATGTGATCATATTAATTGAAGTTGAATTGCTTTTTGGCATTTTGACTCATGCCAAAATAGGATATCTATTCAAATTTTAAATAAAATGCTTTATACACTAACTTTTTTTTTAATTTGTCTAAAGGTGAGAATATGAGCTTATATGTAAAGCATTTGTTCTATGAAAAATTATCTTATATACAGTTGTGGTGGTTTGAAAGAAAATACCCCCCCATAGGCCTATAAGGAGTAGCGTTATTATGAGGATGTGTGGCCTTGTTGGAGTTGGTATGGCTTTGGTAGATGAGGAGGAGGTGTGTCACTAGGGGGTGGCCTTTGAGGTCTCAGAAGCTCCAGCCAGTTCACTTCCTGCTACCTGCTGACCTTGATGTAGAAGAACTCTCAGGCCCTTTGCCAGCACCATGTCTGCCTGCACTCTGCCATGTTTTCCACCATGATGATAATGGACTAGATCTCCAAATCTGTAAGCCAGGGCCAATTAAATGTTTTCCTTTATAAGAGTTGTTGTGATTGTGGTCTTTCTTTATAGCAATAGAAATTGTAACTAAGACGACGATAAAATACTGGATTCCCATCAAAACAGCCTGGAGTGTGTTTTGAACTTCACCCAAAGAATATATTCTGCAGGCCATTGCTTGTGTATTCCAGAGTCCTAAAATGGTCAGATCTAATTTGCCTCAGAAACCTTTATTTATGCTCTATTACAAACTCAATCATTCAATTTACCTGTGATAGTTTCTTAGACCACAGTAACCATAGCTCTGGCATCTCTGGCTGACCTCTACCTGCTTGACCTGTTGGTCCACAGTGGCCCAACAATCTTCCCTCAGCTCAGCATGCATTTCAGCATTCTAGACAGCATGGAAATTAGCTTATGCTTGGTATATCTAAGTTCATGTACCCAAGAGAACTTCATGGATACTGTGACTTACAAAGATCTGAAGTCATCTTTCCCCAGCATGGCGAGTTCCTTGCAAACTTTATCCTTCTCATAGTCTCGGCCTAGAAAGAAGATATAAAAAATAACCATCTTTTTTTTCATTTAATGAATATTACATTACATATAATATTTCTTATATATGTGTATATATACATATATACATATATGCAATATATGTGTAATATAATATTTCTGTTAAACATCATGACCTGTGGTAAAGGCATTTCTTAATATCTGTGCAGTTTTCATTTGGAGTTGTCTTTTCACCTATCTCCTGGTAATAATCCTCAATTTTGTGATTTTCCTATTAACTTCTACTGTGTAGCAAGAACAAAAGGTAGAAAGACTAAAGAAACACTAAACCTAAAAGTCAGAAGTTACATGTCAATGAGTCAGAACCACCCACAGGAAAACCATTCTCTTTGGCCCTTCTATATAGAATGCTGCAGGGGGTTGTTCCCCCTCTCTCCCTCCTCCTCTGTCTTCCTTCTCTCTCTCCCTCCCCTCTTCCTTTCTCTTTCTTTCTTCTCTCATTCCCCTTTGTTGTCTGTTTTGTCTAACCCTTCAACAAGTCAAAGGACAAAAGTAAAGAAAGAAGCTTCTGGACTCGAAGATGAGTTTCCAGCTACATTAAGATTGAACTTGGAAGAGGCCAGTAATTCCAAGAGCTGCTGCCGGGGCACTGTCTGTGGTTACCCCAGATTCCTAAGGAATTGAGCTAGGGAGATGGCTGGTCTAAGGTAGTGTGGAATACTTCTTCGCTCTTCAATAGTAGTGAGGGCAGCTTCACAATCACTCGTCCTTGTTAGGTTTCCTTTAGGGTTTGGGATACAGACTTTAGAAATCTAAATGCACTGGGGCAGGTTTAGTTCAGTTCCTAAGGAACAAAGAAGATAGCTGTGGCTGGGAACCTGTTGTCTATAGATCTGATACCAATCATTAACAGAGCAAGGTTACCTGGAGACATCTTTTATACCCCACCCAGAGCAGCAATAAGAACGATAAAGCCACAGGGCTTTCTAGAAGGCAGTGGGCAGGCAACCGTGAGTCACCTCAGGGCAGAGTGAGATGATTTGAATGATCAGTCCCGAAGGTAGTAGGGAGTCGTTATATGCCAGGCAGGTGTGAAACATTTCTAGGGATGATTAAACAGTGTTCTAAAAGGAAATAAAAGCCAGGCCCGGAGTGCGGACCCTTAATCCTAGCACTCGGGACAGAAGGAAGTGAGTTCGAGGACTGCCTGGTCCACATAGAGTTCCAGTCCAGTTGGGACCAATAGTGAGATCCTGTCTCAGAGAAAAAAAAAGAAAAGAAATGAAAGGAAAAAAAGAAAAAGAAAAGAAACAAACAGCAAACAAAAGTAAAAGAACACATTGGCTCAAAACATCTCTGCAAACCGACAGGGTTCTCTGCTGCTGACTCTCTTGTTAAGGTCTTCCTGTGTTAGTCTAAGAGATACTAGACATAGCTTAGATAGTGGGGAAGGAAAAAAGGCAACCGGAGAAAAAAAGAGCAAGAGGTTCGTTTTTCCTGTCACTGCACTGACTTGGAAAACAGCTTCAATATCAGTGAACTTCTGGCCTGAGTTTACATGCCTCATGCCTGCAACGACATTGATCTTCTGGGTTCAGAAGGACAGGAGGACATGTTTGGTTTTTGAGAATGAGGAGAGCTATGTGGCACGGTGTAAAGGTCACCATAGCAACAGGAGTAGTCAGATTCACGAGGCACAGTTTTCTTCTGTGTTTAAAAATGAGCTTCTCAGTGGAATAAGACTCTCTACACGTCTCTGAAGGCAGATTCCTGAAAGCCTGTCCGTGTGTCCTTCTGTGACTCATCATTCATAAAAATAAGTCCAGGAAGTTTCTCAGTACTCTAGATACTCCAACTTTGAATAGTTGTTAACAAATATAGAAATGACTTTGATTCTGTTTTAAATAGCCATAAGTGATTTATCCATTCGCTTTAAAGTGTGAGGGAAATCATCTTAGAAGTTAAGTGCCCTCCTTCTAACTTCTTTAATAGTCAACGTTCTGGGTTAGACTGGAGAAGCTTGGGAGGAATTTTTTGTGGTATTTGCGTGTGTTTGTGTGTGTGTGTGTGTGTGTGTGTGTGTGTGTGTTTGGTTAAAATGGCACTGATGATGGATGGATATAAATTTTGGGAGTTTATGTGTGTGTGTTTAAAGTTATTTTTAATATTAGTAAATTTTTAATGAAAATAACCTGCATAACCTGTGGTACTATACATTTTCCAGATGGGCAATATGAAATAGGTCAATCAATTTAGTAAGAAAGGTCAGAAAGGTCAAAGGTGAGAAACGTTAAAACCTTCTTCTTCAGGGCAGGCAGGGTCTTTCTACATAGCCCAGACTGGCTTCAACTCCACAGTCTCTCTGCCAGTCAAGCTATTTTATAATGAGAGGCAAAGTCACATCTATAAAATTTCTACTTATAATATATAAGAATCCATAGGTTTCTGGGTGATATTAAATCCTGAAAATGGGGATAAGTAAGTGGGAAGATAAAGCCATTGGTCAGTGGAATGCAGCTTTCCCCCAGCATGCAACCTCTACTCTGGCTGAGGATCTGTACACAGTCCACTGTCTGAAAACTGGATGTTGTGACAAATCAGAAAGGTTAAAACAAGGTAGACTATGGCTGTTGATCATCAGTCGTACATAGTCGGTGGGTCTGAAAGAATACACTGCAGAACTGTCCTCGTGTGGGGAAGAGCTACACTTTCAGACACCAACACGGTTGTTTTACGTTACGGTTAAAAAAAAAAAAAGTAGGAAGATTGGCTGGTGGTTGTATGGCAGCGTAAATCTAACCAGTCTGAACACTTGATTCTAACATGGCTCATGAATAACTGAGAGGAAGGCATTTTGAAGAAATAAGCTTGTTTAGATGTTGGAAATATTGCAATGGCTTTGAATAATCATGTATACTTGAGGTCCCATATTTAGCACAAGTTATTTCTGGTCTCTTCCCAGAGATAAGGAATTTGTCCCGTGTGTAAATGTAAATTTGAAAACGTTACCCTGAACCCCTAATATTAAAAAGTCACAAAATAGCTGTTTAGAAAATAGTTTTCCAAAAGAATATTTTCCATTTAATGCATACCAAGTGTGACTGTTTTTAATATCTCCCTCTATCAAGCTATTCTTGTTTGTGTTTGTACTTTTATTTCGACGTTCAGTAATGTGCAGAGTGAGTTCTATATGACAGTGTGGTGCTATTGATGAATAGTTTGAGAAATATTTTATTTCTAGCTTTTCAAGTTTCAGGATTCTCATTTTACTAAGCTTGTAGAGTTTCATTTTGCGTGTTACGGGAATGCGTCATGCACGAGAACGCTTATATAAGTAAGCATGCGTATTAACTCGTCCAATAGTTTCGAGCAAAGCATATACTTGTTTGCACACATGTGTCTTATATCTCATAGGAATTGTATTGATTTAGTTAGGCAGAGTACCACTGGGAGAAGAGTGGGATATGAGACTGTGTGAGACTTGAAGTCATTTTGGTACGTTCTTTGCTGGAGTGTTTAGCCTTGGGCAGGAGAGGACGCAAATGAAGACTCGAAGGGCGGTACCAGCATACCATTAAAGTACAAAGTATAATAGAGTATATATAATAGATTATATACAAAGCATACAGAGATAGACCACAGAGGAAGGCATTACGGTGACCTTTCAGATGTATGGCCTTGCATGTATTTTTGATAAAATTTATTTATTAATTTATATAGGAGACAGTATCTTGTTCCAATAGTTAGATATGTCAATCCTTTCCCTCTGTGCACAAAGCCCAGTAAATTAATGCAGAAATTGACTTATAATTATTACAGATTGATTTCTCATACCAATAGAACACTTCTTTCAAAAAATATATTTATTATTGTGTGATTTGTGTGTGTGCGTGTGTGTGTCTGTATGTTACATGCATGTAGGTTGCTAGAAGCTTCAAGTCAGTCATGTGCTCTACTTCACAGCCAGAAGTGGATGCTGGGGATGGAACTTGGATCCCCTGCAAGAACAGTATGAACTCTTAAACTCTGAGCCATCTCTCCAGTCCCCAAACCATTTTTAGACTGAACTCATTTAAAGTTAGTTAAGTTTATACTTCAAGTGAAATATCATATTCTGTCCTTTAATGTACCACTTAGACTTGGGTGTGGGAACAGAAATTATTGGCATAAAGTTAGTGACTATTGTGAAATCATGTTCACACCAAGTGACCTCTTTGTACTAAGTGTTTACAAATTTCATTAACACTTTTTACAAACATCATGTCCAATTTAGTCTACATTGTGAAATATTCTGGTAATCTAAATCAAACTCTGGACTTTTAAAAAACATGAGTTGTACTCATTTTTTTGGGAAATTGTATTGCCTCATGCACATTACAAGCTCTTCCAACAAATCTGGCCGTGCTCATACATTTAGATACGTTCCGTGACATGTACTCTCTGCTGGACACGGCTCTCACACTGAATGTGGGATGCAATGGAGACCAAAGCAGGTACACCTTCCCCCTTATGCAACATTTATTCTGATAAGAAGAGCCAAGGAAATTCTCATGATCTTCATACAAAGCCTACGAAGAAAGAGCTTCGGTTCTTTTGGTGCTGCAATGGTCTTCACTAGCTCATGATTTTGTTCCTTTAGGAGAACTATTTTGCCACATGCATTGAATGAATCTTGAATAACAATGACTTGAGTCGATATTTCTACAGAATGCTGTCTCATGGTGCTCTTTTACTATTTTCTATTTTCACAATGCCCAAATTTGTTAACATTTAAATTTTTATGTTACAAACATTCAACTCAAATATAATTAACATCATGATTATAGCTAATGTCTTGAGTATCAACAAGTTGGGTAACACTGGAGTAAATCTTTAATGCATAACATGCCCTTTAATCTCTATAGGGACATGATAAAATGTGTGTTTTATCATAGCTCACCCCACTGTTAACTATACTTCTCTGTGTCTGCAGCATGGATAAAACTTCATCTTTTAAAAAGATTTTTAAAAGTTGACGTCAAAGACGACAACGACGACGGTATGTGTGTGTGTGTGTGTGTGAACATGCATGCATGTGTGTGCATGTGTGTGTGTGCATGTTTACATGTGCTTGTATGTGGTCAGAGATACTACTGAAAGTGGGTGTCAGACCCACTGGAGCCATAGTTACAAGTGGTTGTGAGGTGTTCTGGGAAACAAACTCTTCCTTTACAAAACCACCGAGTACTCTTGAATGCGGAGCTGTATCTATATCCCTTAGAACTTCGCTTTTGTATGTGAGATGTTCTTAGAGAAAATTACATTTGCTAATTAGCATAACTTTTTGTTACAGTTGTTTCTATGAGTTAGAGCAGCACTTTTAGATTTTGACGCTGTTCTCTTTATGATATTAAAAGATTCATGGAATTTTGCTTATTGCCTTGCTTGTTCTTTGACTATTTGTGTTTATTTTCTTGCTTGTTCCTTGACTATTTGCATCTGTTGTATTGCTAGTTCCTCAACCTAGAACTGACCTGAATACTTGCATGTAATTAAAAATGGTATAAAAGCAACAAGGAGGAGGGTGGATGGGATAGTGGATTTCTAGGGAGGGAAAATGGGGATAGGGGATGTCATCTAAAATGTAAATAAATAAAATGTCCAATAAAAAGATTCATAGTTAAAATGACCTCTTGAAGTTCTAGTTATGATTATCATGTCTTCAAGAGCTCACTCTATCTTTTCATACTTAACCCCAACTTTTATTTTTTTTAAAAACAAACTTACAGGGTTTGGAGTAAAAAAATAGAAAGGTCAAAATGTTGGCTGTAGTTCTCAGGGGACTCTTCTTGTCTCAGCAGACACAAGGGCTTGAAATAACATTGGGCATTTATACATAAATCTTACCAAGAAGATCAGTGCTAATTATATTTCAGTTAAGCAACCTTCCATTTTGTATGAAAGATATTAATTGGAAAACATCACATGTAAGCTTAGGGTTTTGTACACTGCATGTGTGTTTTTTACAGAGCCAATGTATTAACCACTCACTGTGAAAACTTAAGAAATTGTCCAACTGAGGATGGGAAAGTATTGTACTTGTTGAATGAAGTGACATAAATAACAAGTGGGACAATCTTCTTTAGTCGGCTAGTCACACATGATCTGTCTAAACACTTTAGAAAAGAATTCAAAATACATTAAATAATAAAATGAAAGACAGTATTTAACTAGTGAAAACAATCATAGGAGATTACATAAGATTGGTTTGAACAATGAATTTTTTTATACCTTCAAATGAATAGGCAACAAGAAGCAAACTATGAACAAATTAAATAACATATGAAAAGTATTTTACTTTCGTTTATCTAGTTTTATGTGTATGTCTACCCACGTTCATGTTTAGTACCTGAGAAGGCCCGAAGAGGGTATTGGATCAACTAGAACTGGAGACATAAATAGTTGTGAGTCACCATGTGGATTCTGGGAATTGAACCCAGGTCCCCTAGAAGAACAGCCAGGGCTCTTAAATACTGAGCCATCTCTTCAGTTCGCCCCCCCCCCCCCCCCGACACCAATGTTTTAGGGAATGACAAGGGAAACAAAATGAGGAGATAACCCACAGAGTGAGAGATATTTAAGGCTACATTGATAAGAGATTACTATTAAAATATCTGAGAAGCTGATCTTTGTGGCAAGAAAACAATAAAATTTTAAAATGGTAAGTGACTTAATCAACATTTCGTAAAAGAAGAAATGCAGATACTTAAAAAACTTCTAGCAGCTATATGAAAAAAAATTAACAGGTGTTAGAAGCCTTCTCAATACCATAAGCACCAGGAAAATATAAATCAAAACCACAATATGTCACCTAGTACTTGTTAGAGTGCCAGTTATTAAAAGGAAGAAAAACAGTGTAGGGACGCAGAGAAAGAGGAACCAGCACACAACGTTCATGAAGATGATGTACCTTGGAGCAGCCATTATGGGAAACAGTGTACCCATTCTTAAAAGAATTAAAAACACAATTATACTATATTGCCCAGCAATATTACTTCTGGGTCAATGAGAGATTGATGTCACCATATTAAAGGATTCTTGGAATTTTCATGTTCATTGCTGCAACATTCTTCACAAGAATTAAGATATTAAAGAAACTTATGTGAGTCAGTGGAAGGATGGGGAAATGAAATATGCTGTTGACACACAATGGGCTGTTATTCAACCTTATAAAAGAAGGACATTCTGTTAATTCACAACATATCTGATCCTTAAAGTCATTATATTAATTATAAATGGCTAAAAATAAAACAAAACAAAAACATGTAAAATGATTCTATCCATAGAATCTGAAGTATCAAACTCATAGAAATGAAGGGTGCCATGATGGTTTTTAAGGGATGCAGGCTGTGAGAGTTGGAATGGAGTTGTTGGTGTAAGAGGTTCAGTTAGATTGGAGAAATTATTCTTGATACATTTTAAAGAATGTAAATCATAGTCTATTGTGTCCTAATAGATACTTTATATACTAAGCATGATAGCAATGGTAGACACCCATGAAGAATTTATTTCTTCATTACCAGTGGTTCTCAATCTTCCTAATGCTGCAGCTCTTTAATACAGTTCCTTATATTGTGATGAATCCCAGCCATAAATTTATTTTGCTGCTACTTCATAACTATAATTTTGGTACTGCTATAAATTATAAATATCTGAGATGTAGGATGTCTGATTTGTAACCTCAAATTGGTTGCAACCCACAGATTCAGAACCACTGTTCTAGATAAATTCCACATTAGCATTTGATTTTACTACTGTCATGGCCCTCTAGTTGTAGTGATGGAATTTCATAGTTACAGCATGAACCCTCAAATCTGGCTCTAAATTTTCCTATAATAATCAAAACTCCATTTGATGTGGGTACTTAGATTCTGTGTCAGTATCCAAAAATTTCACTGAACACTTACTGTCAGTCACTAAGCGCTAGAGAATTGCAATGGGGGGCTAAAATCGAGTTCTCCATTTCACGTTGATAATTATACGATGTATTTGTTATAAAAAACAAATTCTGGAGAGGTGAGGTAGGGCGTGGTGAGAGGAAATATGAATCAGGATGAGCGGATGGAAGTTAGGAATCGTTTGCGCTAATTGAGGTTGGTTGGGAACCCTCACTATAAGTAGGCATTGACTACACAACTGAACACTGTCTTAGCCACCTGGGTATCTGGTGTATCAGTGTTCCAAGAAGAGGGAAGAGTTGGTGATGAGTTCTGTGGTGCAGAGACATACAGCATGGGGTGGCAGAGGCCACTGGGGCTGGAGCAGAGTGGATTGAAAAGGAGAATGGAATAGTCTGTAGATATTAGATGAAAACAGATAATGGGAGGAAACCCTCAGCTCTTTATCTTCTTCCTCCATAGGTAAGACTCATGGTCTTTTAAAGGGTGTGCATATTTATTCTTATACCCCACACATAATGGTGACTGTATGTCATTGTGCCTTGTAACCATGACATTGCTATTGGCTTGCAAGGAGGCTAGCGTTTCTTTTGATGATCACAGTGGCTACTTTTCTGACTTGTTTGGAACTTGTTTGGAGTGCTTTTGTAAAGGGGAGGAAAAAGAAGAAATGAAGGTTTAACATCTTTTTTTTTTCCAGTTGGTGTTATACTTAACAGAAATATGGATGTAAACCAGTTTAATAGACCACAGGAGTTTATTTTCTAATGACAATAATTTCCTTAGTAACTACAAAGCCGTGCCAATAGCTCCCCTTACTTATTTTGGTATGGGAAGGGTACCTGGGAAGGTCAGCTGTAGATTAGTGCTTCTCTGTTTCAGGACTTGGAAAAGAACATTGATCAGTCAGCAGATGAGCCTAGTTCCCAAGAGTCCTCTAACGGAAAGGGCATCTGAGGCAGAGCTTTGTGTTGTGGCGCAGCGGGTTTAGGTCCAATCTAGAAACTGTCTAGACCCAGTTTCCAAAAGACAGCTCCAGATTACAGGCACTCAGGAAAGGTCAAGTGTCTTTAGAAAACTCTGATTTAAGTAGGGTTTCTTGTGGACTTATCAGAGGCTTGAGACGGTGGCCGTATTGATGATGATCAACCGCTAATCAGTAACGAATGGCTAGTTTCTTAAATATGCTGGGCCATGGGAATGATTTTCAAGATGTGTCTTAAGCACACGGTGATTGAAATAGTGTTTTAGGAAACTGTTAGGACTCTCAGAATGTCAGACATAGAGAATCACCACCTATCCTACATCTCCACCCTCATCCTAACCCTCTACCCCCTCTAGTGGGTTTTCTGAACTAGGAGCCAGCTGCACTCTCAGTCTGTGCTCTGCCACTTCCCACCAGCAGGGGGCATGCTCAGCCTCCATCATAGCAAGGCTTCTGCTGATGCAGTTGTGGCCTGGCAAAAAAAATACTTTCCAAATGTGTTTTACATGTATGCCCACACAGGCATACATGCAGGCAAAACACCAATGCACATAAAATAAAAATAACATCAAGACTGAGTTTATTTGTGTCATCATTAATAAGTGATAATTCCCAGGGAGGCACATATTGCTGGTTAAATGTGTTAGTACTATGAATACATATGGATGACTTGATTGTGTCTGTTAAGGAAGAATACTAAACGAACATCTTAATTTGACAAATCAGAGTATGTGCAGATGCCCTTATAAGCATCAAAAAAAATAATCCAGAAATGAAAATTATTCATAGGGAAATTTATTAAATAACACCCAAACTGTAGAATAAAGGGTTAAACTAGGGTTTAGAGATCATCTGAAAAAAACAATGGAAGCTTCTCTGGAAAGTTTTCAGGCTTCAGAATTTAGAAGTTACACATGTCCTGTAATCTGCTGGCCCAGTCGGAAGCCTCAACACACTGGAAAAGTGAACATCCCATTGTAAGGGAGATTTCCATGGGAAACCATCTCAGCTACTTTGTTTATTGTTTTATTTCAGAGTTACTAAAATTTCTTATGTTGTGTGAGAGGTATTTCTTTTTAAAAACAAACAAACAAAAAAAAACCCCAAAACTCTAGTTCCTTCCAAATGCTGTAAGATCCCCTAAGGAGGATCAACGAGATCTCTCAGCTGGCTTCTTACACCACTGACATCACGATGCTACCAAGAAGGGTAAACATTTGGGAAATAAAAATGCTTAGTTGTGTATCATAGGCTCCAGTTGCGTTATAGATCTTATTTATTTAGTGTGGGAAGGAAAATTGAAAGCTTGTATTACTTTACTTTCTTTCAGGAGTTGTTCAGTTTGTTTTCAGACAGTTTCGGGCAGCCCAGACTGGCCTTGAACTCCCTAAGCAGCCAGTTCAGTAGAAAACCTTGAACTCCTGATTCTTCCGCTTCCATCTCCTGTGTTCCGAGGTTGTGGACATGCACCACCACACCCGCCTCTATCTTTTGTGAGCTACTTATTTGTTATGTGTGGGGAGCATTCCTTTCCAATGCTACATGGCCCAGCTAAGCTCAGATCAATTATCCCTCTTGGTTCCTTCTTTTATTCTGTCTTCTAAAACGTCTGCCATTTCTTCTGTTAGCTACTCCCTCTTCAAGTTTTAAAGTGGCACGGGACAATTAAGCTAGTAATAGTTCTTAGTCAAGAGGAATCTTACCTCTCTCTAGAGCGTGCCCCAAGGCTAAGGCCAGCAGGAGAACCAGAACTGTCTTCATTCTGTGTCCAGGGAGTCTTGCAGCTCTTCCTCTCACCTGCAGGACACCATGCAAAGGGCAGGGGCACAGTTATCGGTTGCCTTTACAAATGGTCCTACCAGAAATTCATCAATGATTAATCTCTGCACAGAAGCAAGGGACGGTCACCCCTGTCCCCAAAGAAAACCAGTAATAGCATCATCAAGGCAAATAGATACCCCTGGGAAACGTGGAGGAGAGTCTGGGAGGTTTTAATCATTAACTTTGTCACTGGGAAGAGCCAAGACATATAGATATTTTCCCACTGAAGTTTTCCTATGGAATCAACTTAATGCGCCAGTAGGGGCACACTTCCCCATTCTGTATAGAGAAAAAGACATGTCTGTATATCTTCTCCGAGTACTTCCTACTGTTCCTATCTATTGATGGGAAATTTCGGGGCCATGTTTGTTCCTTTCTCTTTCCTCCCATTCCCCCTTTCTTTCTCTCTTTTAGTCTAACACAAATGAGCATTATTTTAAAATATCATAGATCGGATATTTTAAGTTATGAGTAAAGAGCAAGAAGCCAGTTAATTTAAGGTAATTCCCTAAATCCATGAATTTAACATCATGAGGTAATTGTGATGGAACCATGCCTTATGTTTATGTGTTATAGTGTACTTCTGAGTGAATGTTTAGAATGTCCCTTGAGGTGAAGGAAATAATAAATGGAGAGCTTCAGTCGCTTGCCCTCAATCATGCTTGTGTGCATGTGTGTGCACAAACACCTCCCATACACACACACACACACATACAAACATGATGTAAATATCTTAGGATCACTGCAGATCGGTTAGAGTTCCCTCTACTACCATGTGTTGTACATACTTTATGATAGCATAACTCGAAAACTCACAGTGACCTTGTGGGACATGAAACCTTGCATCTCCATCTTAGATAAGAGAATGGCCCCTCATGTGGATCCTGTACCTTGACCAGAGTGTCAGATATTGATCTTACACTGACGTCAGTTCAGATATCAGTTGCCCCCATAGGTTCAGGAACTATTCTCAGCCAGCTCTTATTGCTGGGTAACATTAGGGATTTATTTCTCCTCTAAATTCATTGTTCAGTTGTGAACTCTTAGGTTTGCTTTTATTTGTTGGTTTGGTTGTTTTTTTTTTTCATTCCCCTGATGTGGGATTAAGAAGAGCCATCTGCAGAATTTACCAGGACATCTAACACTTGTTTGCATGCATTAATGTTATAGTCTAGTTCCTGCTACGTTATCCCTGACTACTCGTGTTTATAATGTTTGAGGAGATCATAGGAACCACTAAAATCTACAGTTCATTTGAAGATTTAAAATTCAACCCCATGCCTGGACTCTTAAAGAGCCTGAGAATACCCTTACCAATCAATTCAGTAGCTAAAGATTAACTGTGCAGACAGAGTCCACCAAGATCTCAAACCACAGTAAACAGTTACACGCTTAGTCAGATCACTGTATGGAAAGTGAGTGAGTGTTAGGTTCAGAAAATGGAGTCAAGATAGTTGGAAAAGCTAATGGTGCAAGATCATATAGGAACTATTTCTGTAAACCCCATGGAACCCAAACAGCAGAAGACATCAGCAGAGGCCAGAAGCATGCTGAAGACACCTAGGAGGCAGCTTCCTGCTCACACACTAGCTGTGTTCTACATAAAGATCAATTTCATGTCAAAGGCAAATCTTCATGTTTGTTTCCCTTGGGAAAGTTAAAGAGGATTTTATTCTTAACTATAAATACTTGGAAATGGATGTCTCAAAATATCAAAACCACCAAGAACGCACATATCAGCATAATTGTTAACACATTTCTATATTTTTAATGTCAAGATTACACTATAAACATACATTAGAATCTACACAGCATCTCAGTCATGGTCTCGTAATTTGTTTTATAAGAGATACGTTTAGTCTATTTTCCATGAATACTTGCAGCAGAATTTAAGACCAACCCATATCTTTATTATTCTTTTAATTATAGCTCTATCTGTGTTTTGGAAATACACTCTTGCTGTTTAATGATAAACTACATGTTGCAAGAATTGCAACATCTTGCTTAGGCGCATTATTGAGAAATCTCCACACAAGCTGCCAAAAACCACACTCATGGATGCACCTGTCTTTTTCAAACTGAAGTTCTGCAATGATGTACGAGTTTCAGTCTTACCTTGGTGCCTCTTCTTACTCTTCTACAAGGTGATCTACTGTCATCCTGAAGCTGGGCAGAAATACACATAAGTGGCCTAAACAAAACCTTGTGTGACAATTGTCAGTAGTAAATCTAATGTGAAGAAAACTGAGAAAGTCCAAATCACACTTCAGAGTCTGTTAGTAGAGTGACCGTTGTGGAAATTGATGAATGTATTGCAGAAATACACATTTAATTAAATATTTAGGTAGTGGACTTGCACAAGTATGTTCTTCATATAAGTAATTAGCAAATTACTTAAATGAAATAAATATAGGGGTGGAGAGATGGTTCAGTGATTAAAAGTACTTGCTGTTCTCCAGAAGAATGGTGTCTGGTTCAAAATACTTGTGTTGGGTATTCACGACCACATGTAACTCTAGCTGCTGGGGATCCAATGCTCTTATCTTACCTCTGTGGGCTCTTTCACATATGACACACACACACACACACACACACACACACACACACACACACAAATTCAAATGAGTATACCTTAACTTATTAGAAGTAGTTTCTCTTTTTTTTCTGTCCTTCTATTAGCTTCAGAGGAAGCTTAGATTATTCTCATCAGGGGAGCTGGGGGGAGAGAGGAAGCATGCAAGGGCATTCTTTAGTTCTTTCTGTTGCATTTCTCTTTTCTAAATGGCTCTTGGGTCTTACACTCTTTGCTAAAACAGTGTCTCTGGTATCTGATGCTGCTAAAGACTGCCAGAAAATGTCCCTAGTACCTTACTCCAGTAGAAATGACTCCTTCCTGGGAATTCATCTGCCATGTGCCCCTTATTGTATTAAATGCACCATCAATATATTTGCCTAAAAACTGATGAAAGGGATATTAATATTTTAAAAAATATCCCACATTTAAAATGTATCTACTATTCCATAAATTATTATTTTGAGTGTTGAATCTAGTTAGTAATTTGGAAATGCCCAATGACTCACAGTGATCATCTTGCAGTGTGGCCGATTGCTAAATTCTATTTTAACCTAACTGAAACATTGTGCCCTTTGATCAATGTCTCTATCCCAGTTCCTCCTCCCCCAACCCCATCCTCTGGTACACACGACTTTTCTGCTCCATATCTATAAGGCTGATTTAATTTAGATTTTATGTGTAATAGTGACCACACAGTATTTGTCTATAAGTGCCTGCATTTTTAACACAAGATCCTTCAGGCATCGAAACTGAAAATGATTCCATCATTCCTTCTCTCTCCCTCTCCCTATCTCTCCCCCCTCTCTCTTACACACACATATCTTACATATATGTACACTATATACATAGGTATGCAAACAAGCATATAGTCGCATATATACATATATAAATACATTTCCTTCATGTGTTCAGGGATGGAGATTTACCTTGCTTGCATATCTTGATGGGTGTGGCTAATCCCACTCTAAGCACAGTAGTATGAGTAGGTAGCTCTTTGAGACACTAACTTCAGTTCTTTAGACTATGTACCTGGTGTGGTGGTTTTAGACCCAACAGTCACTCCAGTTTTAGTTTTGAGAGTCTTCTGTGCCATCTTACATAATGGCTGAACTAGTAAATAGTCCTACCAGCAAACAGTATGAAAGAGTTCCCCTTTCTCCACATCCTCAGCAACACCTTTTAACATTCATCTTTGTGACAGTAGTATATATGGAGAGAAGCAGAGTGCAGTCCAGATTTCAGAGTGTTCTTGCTGGAGTCATTTTCCTATCCTTGCCCTGTGTGAGAAGTTACAGGCCCACTTCCTCATGGATGTTTTGGTTTTTTCACTGATGCTTATTCAAGGTAAGTTTCTGTGCCTGGTAGTGAGAAGACTTCCAGCTAGCCTTTAAGTCATTCTCTCTATTGCTGACTTTTATCTAAAACACAGAAAAAACACTGTTAATGTAGATCTATTGGAAGCCCCTCAAGCCAAGGTCTGTGTATAAAGTTCTAAGGTTGCTTCTCCAGTTAGACATTTGGTGTCTGTCAAATGGAGTAACATGAGGAACAGCTTTCCTGGGCTTTCTGGAGTCTTTGTTCATACTCTTCTTGTCTGCCTTTCCATTGTGTGTTTTCAGTTGCCATCCTCCAATATTAAAATCCTTAGCTGTTTCACTTGACATATGATAACCAACATTCGAGCTTTTGCTACTAAAGAGACAAAGGCCTCCTCTTTTTCTCTTCTCTGTCTTCTCTCATGGACTTTCAATCTAGTTAAGAGCAAAGGTATTGGAAACACAGTGCAGAGCATTCGTAGGTTGGCATTCTTTCCTTCCAGGGCCTGTGATCTTGCACTCTAGCAAGAGCTTGTAAGACATTTTTATACTGTTCTTCAGAATAGTTGTATCTATGACATTCTCCCAAAGGTAGGAGAGTTCATTTTCTCCACATCCTGACTAGCATTTAGGTTTTACTTTTTATATCTTATTCTCCCTGGGTGAGATGGTAGGTCTTTGAGATTCCAACTTGCATTTCCCTGATAATTAGTAATGCTAAAAAATTTCCCCATATTATTAACTTTTTAAAAAATCAACCCCCTATTTTTAAAAGTGGTTGCTTTATATCTTTTAAAAGTATTTTTGATTTCTTTATAAATTTAGGATATTAATCCTTCTACAGTTGTCACAGGTGTCTCATGTAGGTGTGGTAAAAATGTTACTCTTACACATGCTTCAAGCCTCATGGATGAGGACAAGACCATCTATGAGATGAACTAGTTATGGCAGACAGAATTTAGGGACTCTACATATTTCCTTTGGGGGTAGATCTAGAGTGTGATCTCATCTCCAAGTTTAAAAGTATTTTATAAAAGTTGTATGGCTTCAAGGGGGTAGGATAGTTGGCAGTATTAGAAGCTTCAGTGGGATCTTCTGACTAGACCTCAAGGTAGGTCTCTCCAAGTGATAGTCAACTCAGTGGTTGGTGGTGGTAAGCTGAGGCTAGCCCTCAGGAAGCATCAGTGTAATAATGACTCTAACTGAAGAAGGTGTTATTGGTATGCATGGCAAGGCAAACAGTGAGTAATCCTGTCACAGTAACTGTGGAGCTGGCCAGTTTTGTTGAAGGCTTCAGAGATGCTGTTAAAATAACTGAAAGGCTCAATTTTGTCCTTATCATTTTCTGTCATTTGTGGAGCTGAGAAAGTCTCCAGCAGTGTTTAGACGTGTCACGGCAGTGTTCAAAGCCATTTCTCCAGAGTCACCGCAGCCATTTTCTTGTCCCAGGGACATGTTTATTCTCTCCTTCTTGGTGACAATACAGTTCTCATAACCCCTGCATTTTTCAACCTTCTGCAGAAAGTCACGCTGGTTCACTATATTACCACCATTAGACTAACAGGATGTGCTGACCCAGACTGGGTGTGTAGTATTGTCAAGAGCTCATGAGTGGCAATAGGAGGGATAAACTTGGAAGTTCCAGACAATACTGATATAAGTTAAGCTTTGAGAAGTTCTGTCATTGACAAAGCCCTAGTTCTCACTAGACTTATTTAGAGGTGGTATGTAATGCACTTGGAGGACTTTTCCGACTCATCTCTCATGACTTAAAAGTCATTCAAGTTTAAAAGCAGACTAAGCTAAGAAATTATTTTGGCGAGAAGTTAATTTACTGACCACTGGTTTTGAGTTTTCCTTCAAAATTAGATGCATATGTTGTATTGAAGATTGGCATATTTTTCTCTAACAAGAGTGATATAAGCAAAGAATGCAGGGAAGACTGGCTTCACTCACCTGCACTGCACCTTTGACGTGATCCTTTCCAGTCCCTGGCTTTGCTGATGCATAGTCCTGCTTCCTGTCAGAGAAATACTATTAGCAGACAGCATAGGCTGGACTCTGCCATACTGCTATCTTACAATCTTACTTCCTGGTGATGCTGAACCTCTAGACAGTAAAGCCATTATTGAGGGGACGAAGAGTCCTTATTACTCATGAAAGAGTACAGCAAGGGCAAGGAGGAAAACATCTGGAAGCCAGAAGAGCATATCAATGCTTTAGTTATAAATACAAACATCTCAGCCGATATGGTAAACCTCCATGCAGTGAGAAGAAGGCCTTGAATTCCCTAGGACACCTGTGTGATCTCGTTAGGAAAGGAAACTGGAGGGACTGAATAGTTCTTCGAGAGTTAAGGCAATTTAAAATGTGTGATGGAAGAGAAGAATAATGAACACTTGATAGCCTCAGGACGAATTATAACAGTAGGCAATGTGGCTTGTTTGTGTCATATGGGATCTAATATAAGGCACAAAATGCGTATGTAATATAAATACAAGATTATATTGGATAGTTTTCCTTGGTTCTCAGCCCTACTTATTTTTTCCATTTCTTTTTCCTCTTATTTTGAGTTTATAATATAATTATATAATTTCTCTTTTGTCTGTCTCCCTCTAAACCCTTCCATATAGCCCTCCTTGTTCTCTTTCAAAATCACGGCCTCTTTTTGCATTAATAGTTGTTACATATATATGTATATATATATATATGCATTTATATATATATGCATTAATAAGCACATATACATACATATATTCTAAAATATTCTAAATATTCTAAAATATTCTAAATATAACCAGCTCAGTCTATATAGTGTTTCTTGCATGTATATCTTTAGGGTGGACCTCTTGGTATTAGAGAAACAATTGGTGTACTCTTCCCTAGGGTGTAGGAAGCCGCGCATGCGCTGGCTGAAGCCGCGTTTGCCTGGCATCCGGGATTCTTCCTAGTAAACAAGTAAATTGCGCATGTGCCATGGTAAAAGCCCGCCAAAGTTAAAGCCCATCCCACGGCGTTTTGGCGCGCAATGAGTAAGCAGCCAATCAGAGGTGAATACACCGCTCTAGGGTATATATAGCAGTGCTTTCCCGGGCCTGGCGTCTTCTTCGTCTTCTTCTTCCACCATTTTGTTTTTTGGGAATAAACGTGTTCTTACGGAAGGATCTTGATATGTGTGGCGTGTGCGTTCTTGCTGGCGAGACGATTACACGCGCGCCTCACACTGGGGAAGACTGTTTCTCCCGGTTTCAGCATTCCTTAGTAGTCTTTTGTTCTCTGCATAGGCTAAAGCTTCATGGTCTTCTCTTCATCCATTTTTACATGATTGTTTTTGTCTTCCGTGTTTGGCTCATGCTTAAGCTGTCATGTTGGTGAGACTTGATGAGTGTAGCTTCTGATGTTGCTAGGAGACAGTCTCACAGGAAACTCCCTGATCCTCTGGCCATTGCAATCTTCCTACCCGCCTCATCTACAGTGCTCTTGAACCTTAGATACAAGACTTGCTTTTAGATGGATTCCTTATGACTGGGCTCCACCATTCTGAATTTTGATTGGTTGTGGTTTTATGTAATGGTCTCTGTTGCAAGAAAAACTTTCTTGATGATGGATGAGGACTATGCTTCTCTGTGGGTATAAGATCAGATATTTAGAATTAGTTAGATTGTGCTGGCTTAGTAAAGTGATTCTTATAGGTTATCCTAAAAGATCCATGACCTTACTAAATGTTGAGAGTTGGTTAGGTTTCTAGTACCAAGCATATTTTCTTCTTGTTGAGTGTGTCTCAAATTCAATTACTGAGCTATTGGTTACTACCAAGTTATATGTGCCACTACTACACCATGGGGGTAATCAGGCCATGCTGCTTATTATTGTGGTTCACAGGTATCATACATAACTGAGTAGTACTGTTCGTTGCGTCCCTCCTTTGGAAACTTGCATAGTGCCTTCTTATACCTCAAAACCTAGTCCTCAGGGAGGAGGCATTTAAGTCAGTTCCATCTCAGGGACCTCTGAGCCCAGTGCTGGACGTGCACGATGTCTTAGCATAGGGACTTTATCTTCTACTTCAAGGGAGCAACTGAAGACAGTAGCCTATATGTTTTGGGAGTTTCTCAGATAACTTTGACTAGCAATTGGAAAGAGTGTTTCTTATGCCTGGTCTTGAGATTTTGTTAAGTGGTCCTTGGCTCTTGGAGAGAACATTGTTAACCTAGACAATGATATTTCAATTAAAGAATTTATGTGTATTATAAGGATTTTTTTAGATAAATAGATAAAGTAGAATGATTCCTTTTTCAGACATCCTTCCTGTTGTTTTACCTCACTTCCTTCTTCTGTATGTATGTCCTTCTGCTCTCTGATTAGGGCTGCTCCATTTTATTTTATTTTATTTTATTTACCATTTTCTCCATCAGATCTCTTGTACCTAGAGAATCCCCTCTACAACTGCTTCCCCACCTTTATACCCCAGCAATGCTTCCCTTTTGACTTCTTTGGTTTCTAGTTATTCCAGCAGAGGTACTCACACTTGAGGATTTGAGCAAGGAGCCTCTGAGGAGATAGACCATGACATGTTGGTCTTTCTGGGTCTGAGTTACGTTACTCAATATGATCTCTTCTGGTTCTAACCATTCATATACAACGTTCATAATTTCATTTTTTTTACAGCTGAAGAGTATGGTATAGTGTATATGTAACCCATTTTCCTTATCTATTGTCAGTAGTAGGACATTTTGGTTGTTTCCAATCCTAGCTATTGTAAACAGAGCAGTGATGAACGTGGCTGAGTAAGTACCAGTGGACTTGAATGCTAATCCATCGACCATATGCCAAGGCATGCTATATTTATGTCATGTAGCAGACTTATTTTTCATCCTTTTGAGAGTTCTCCACACTGATTTCCATAGTCAGCTCACTTTTATGTTAGCAGTGAGGTAGTGATCCACTAGTGAGCAGTCATTGGATGGGGACTTGCCGTACCTCTGCTGCAACTCTTTGTACTGTTCACCTTGTTCTCTCTTGACCCAGTGTGGCACACAGGTGGAAATACCGACACAGGTACCAACTTGAGTTGTGAGAAAGTCAAAATGTTCGGCATGTTAAGATGTGAAAAAATGATTAGTTACTTATTTACTACTTTTAATCCCTTAGAATAGAAAAAAAAACGAAAACATAAGTTAATTGGCTTATTGTTTTACATCTAGTGCCTAGAGAAGTGGTCATAGGATGTATAGTAAAGAGATGTTGAAAGACTGGAAGATGAAAGGCCATTTTCCCCATAATAATCTAGGCTCTTCCAGACAAAGGTCTAAGGCTCAAAGTCCGAGTGAAATCATGGGGCAGCCAAAGTCAACACCAATTGAAGTGACAGTCTTAGTTTCCAACCAGACCTAAGACCCAGGCACACAGTACCCAAACATTCTTGAATATAGATGATGGTTGATTGTCTCAGTTCATTTGAGTACAAACGACACAAGGAGAAGCCAGAAGTGAGTATTGTTGCGAAAATATAATCACAGCAACAAATGCCCTCTTTATCCATAAAAAAAAAAACCCTCTTCATCCAAGCTGAGGAAGAATAAAGCAGGCAGTCTGCTGGAGTGAGCAAAAAGACAGAAAGAAATCCTTGTCCATTATATAGCCAGACAGATGCAAACCATTCGTGCATGTTCTCAAGATAAGTAGTGACTGGTCCTCAAGTAAGACAACATGAGTGCACACAGTGTCCTGCTATGATTATGATCTGGAATCCCTCTGTATTGGCTTAGTGGGTTTTACTTAAAAGAAAAAACAGACTTCATTTTTAGACAGGGAGCTCTTTCACAGCAAGGCGTATGGCAAGATGATGTTATTTCTCCAGAGAAGCTGGGAGGGCTGTCTTCTGGTTTTGTTGAGAAATTTCAGGGAGGTAGCTATCAGATACTTTTAAAAGAAATCATTTCAGAATTACAAAGATAACATATAAAGCTAACTGTACTTTAAAAACAAGACTTTATGCATTTTGAAGAATCACAGAGTCAGTTTACAAGTTTCCTAAGGTAAGTGTTCTAAGAAAACGTTTTGTGCGTTAAGACTCTTCCCTTATTGGTTTATAAGTTTATGCTATTTGTCCTTAGAGTTCCAAAGGGCAAGCAGAACATCTTTGTTGAACCATGGACTTTTCATTTTGCAATCGGACACTAAGGAGAAACTCAATATTTGTCTGCACTGCATGGCTGGGCCACATCTCTGTTTCACCCTTTAAGAAATATATTAGGTACCACACAGCTATTGTATTCATTTTAATATGAAGATGTGTGGTTTCAATAGGTCATAGGGACAGGCCGTATGAAAATAGTGGGTTCTTCCTACTTAAATCCTACATCTGAAATCTTTTTTAAAAAAGCATGTATTCACATGTACCTAGGTCTGGGTATGTAGACATGTGTAAGGTGCTCAAGGAGGCTAGAAGAAGGCGTTGCACTCCTAAAGTTGGGGTTAAGGATAGTTGTGACACACTTAATACAGAGGCTGGCAGCTGAATTCTTGCCCATTATATGAGCAGTACATGCTCTTAACACTGAAATTTCTCTCAGTCCCCATAGTAAGAATCTTAAAATTCAATGAATTTTATTGTTTACATATTTTCTTTTCTACTTTCATTAAAATGTGTTGATCCTTCATTTTTAGGCATATACTTTAATATTTACTACTAATATAGATTTTTGTCAATCTGTGTTACCATAAACAGCTCTTCTTGGACTGACCCAAAGGTTACATATGATTTGGTCTTAATACCTCCTCTCTATAAAATACGTTATTTTACTCTCTTCACTACAAGTACCTTGTCGTTCTGCTCGAACATCTTAAGCTCCCTCTGAACTTTTATTTTTGTGGCTGCTGTTTTCTCCTCTCGTTCTCTTTACATCTTAGTGCCGAGCCATTTAATTTGTCTCAAGTTAAACATTCAGTTTGGGGAGGCATTGGATTAGGTGAGGCCATGTTTCCATATGTTCTCATAACCCTTACAGCCCTACTATCATTGTACAATCTCAGGTGTGTAACCATTTCCTTGATGTCTTACGCTCCTTCTAGAATTCAGATTTCAAGGGTGAAGGAGGCTGTTCTGATTTGTAGGCCTTGTATGCCCAGTTTCTGGCAGAATACCTGGAGTATGCAAATGCTCAGTGACTATTTGTGGCAAAAGGTAAATCAGCACAACTCTATTGGGTGGACATTACTGTATTCTATAGCCAAGAAAGTTAGAATTCAAAAAGAGAACACTGTCTGACTATTCAGAGTAAGGCGTCAACTCTACCCTTAGTTTGACCTTGATAGCTGTATATAAGAAAACCCAGAAAGTTTTCTTGTCGTATGATCACTAGTTTTTAACATGTGAAGACACATGTAATTATCCAAATATAGTAGATATTATGAAACATTGACATTCACATACCTACTAATGACAAGCACTGTAGTTTACATATGCTGGCCATTCTGTTCTCCACTCATCATAGCCAGGATGAAATTAAGGTGACAGGTTGTATTTAGAGAAGGGTAGAACAGCCTATTTATGACTCTTACTATGTATTATATATTATGTGAATCAAACCACCTGCAGCAATACTAAGCTATGAATATCACCCTCAATCTTAACGTTGTTAGTCAATTCCCCACCAACAAACCAACAATGCAGCTGTCTCCTCCTCTGCCGAGCTGGTCTGATGCTTTTGTAGAGAGAAGAAAGCAGGCATTCTGTGACTACCTGGCTGCAACATAAATGGCTTTTCTCACCCAAAGCAATGGTTAACAATAGATTTCCAAAACAACTGATTAAAATTTTGAAAGTATGGGAATTTCATAGAATTAACATGCAAGGAAACTTGTGAGAGGAAATAGTTCGATCTCAGAAATGAGTCATTCTGAGAAAAAATAATATCTTGTAATGGAAGTAGGAAGTGCCAAGTACATTGTCATGCCCACATAATCCAAAGCTTTGACCTTTTGGATAAGTTTCAACACATTAAAAAAGGGAGGAGGTGAACCAGGAAAATGAGGCATGTTGCTTTTGGGTCTTTGCAGAAATGGTGGTAGGGCCACTTAGGGATAGTCTGAGTTAGGGAAGCTGCGTTATAGGATACCCCGATTTCTGATGATTCTGTTCCTGCAGATACAATGTCAGAGCAGAAGGGAATTTCTAGAGCGAACTTAAAACCTTGACACAAGTTCAGCTAAATGGAGAGCGGATGTGGACTCAGTATTTAGAAGCACCCTCTGAGTGATTAGCATACACTGACTCAGTCTCTGTCCCACTCAGCATGCGGTTAGTAATGTCTAGTCTAAGGGCAAATGTTACAAATGCCTGGGGATAAAGAACAGCTATTGTCTCCTCAAGTGTCCTCTACCTGATTAAAAGGTTGATGGAAGATAATGGTCATTTCATTGAGCATTCATTTGTTAAAATGCTCTCGAGGGGTTTGTTAACCTTTATGTATACCGTTGACTATTTCCTATTAAGTTTGACCAAGGGAAAACCAATTCAAACCATTGAGGTGTCAACAAAATAATACTTTTTGTTTTGTCTTTTTTTTAAAAAGAAAAGATACATACCTAATATCAGTTTAATATGAGCGGTTGTACTGTTGCCATTTCATATAGAACCTCACTACTTATAGGCTTTACAGAGGAGCTATGAGTATTTAAAAGAAGTCTCTTAACATCTGAGTGGAGTATGATCCACCAAATGGAGCTATTGGAAATTTGGAGTGGCTCAAACTCAGTCATCTAAACTTCTGGATGAAGAGGAGTTTTCTATTTTGACTACTTTTCTTGGAGTTCTACTGACTGGTTAAAAGTCAGCCAAACTTCACCATAGAAATAGATCCAGGGGAGATGGCTTAATCGATAAAGTGTTTGCTGTACAAACTTGAGGATCTGCAGTCAGTATCAGGAACTCAGGAAAGTGTAGAAAGAGAAAATCAACTGCCCAAAGTTGTCCTTTGGCCTCCTCATGCATACTGTGCCATGTGCATCACACTCCTCTCACACAGGATGGTGATGATGATGGTGGTGATGATAATGGTGGTGATGATAATGGTGGTGGTGGTGGTGGTGGTGGTGATGGTGGTAGTAGTGATAAAATAATAAAAAAGGCCTAAAGTCTCAAAAGTTAAAGTACTCAGCGTACAGTTCAAGTAGGGTATATAAAATGAAGAAATAATGTAGGCATGGGGAGATGACTCACTGTTTAAGAGCATGTACTGCCCTTGAAGAAGACCAGAGTTAAGTTCCCAGCACCCATGCTAGACTACTCACAACCACTTATAACTCCAGATCCAAGGGAGGTAAGGCCTTCATTTGACCTCCATGGACACCAGTACTCACAGGCACAGACTCACACATACCAGAATTAATATAAAAGTTTAAAATAAGAATATGTATTTAGGGAGTAAAGAGGACAGTCTCAGAAGTCCATATGGAATAACTTCAGCTTTCTCATTCCTCCCCAAATCTGTGTGTATAATTTCACACAAGAAACATTTTTTTTTTCATAATGATGATCTCCAAGGTGTGAAAGGTAAAACACACATACTGGAAAGCTAGGAAGTGGCTTTATTCCAGTTACTACAATAGGGGTAAACTTCACCGGATGGCATGAAGCAGAAAGGGAAGCTATTGCTTTTGAGTAGGGCAATAGGGAAGAGAGCAAATCCCTTGTGAGAGGAGCCTGTGTGTGGGATGGGCCTGTGTGTGGGATGAGCCTGTGTGTGGGATGGGCCTGTGTGTGGGAGGGGCCTGTATAGGAGGAGTCTATGTGTGGGAGGAGCCTTATGTGGGAGGAGCCTTGTGGGAGGAGCTTCGTGTGGGAGGAGCCTGTGAGAACTCATCTTGAGCCTTTCTGGTCTGGTGGTCAGTCGGCACAATTAGCATATTTGCCTGTTAAGTGGCATTCATCTCAGCTGGATGCCAATGCTCACAAAGACTCAGGGAGACAGCTGACAAAAAGAGATGGCATCCTGAAGATTCAGGAAAGAAGGTACTGGGTTATAAAACTGATGAGAGCAGAACAAGATGTGCATCCTAAGGCAAAGCAGGAAGGTTTATGTTTTAGGTAAAAATAGGGAAGTAGAGCAGACCATAAGGAAGAAAGTCACCAAAAATTAAGTCAAGCTGAAGTGAGGGCTGAAGTGCCTCCTTCTATACAGTGGTCAACCTATGGGACAGGGGTCCTATATCAGATGTCCTACATATCAGGCAGGTATTTACAATATGATTCCTAGCAGTAGCAAAATTACAGTTATGAAGTAGCAACAAAATAATTTTATGGTTGGCAGGACCACCATAGCGTGCAGAACTATATTAAAGGGTCATAGCTTTAGGAAGGTTGAGAATTATTGCTTTCAGAAGAGAGAACTTGGGGTTTTATAAAAATGGATGCATCGCTGGAGAAAGGTGGAAGCAGATCTAACAAAATCCATGAAGCAGGATAGGTGTGGGAATGTACCAGAGCCATTGCTCAGATCTCAAGGGAAGGGGGGAAATTTAAAATTATTTATAATGTATCTCATTCAGGGATATAGGACTCAAGGAATGGTCACCACTGTGGAATAGTCTTTCACCCAGGGTAATGTGGTCATTGTGTGCTGTGCTTTCCAGGAGAGAGTTTCCAGCATGCTTTAAATCATAGTAATACTGGAGCTTGGTGGGTAACTTCCTTGTGGTGCCAGAATGCCAATATATCAGGTTCAGCAATATATTCCAATATGTCAGAGATCTGAATAATAATGAAGGATAGAAAGGGGAGATTTAGTCACATTCATGATGAGAACAGATATGGTTCAGTGACCCCATGCATATGTTCAGAAAAACCTATCTCTCTCTCTCTCTCTCTCTCTCTCTCTCTCTCTCTATATATATATATATATATATATATATATATATATATATATTTTTTTTTCTTCTGGCAACCAATTATCTTGAAAATACTTATTTTCATTAGTCCAGTGTAGGTAATGCAATTGCTGTTTATTAATTGCCGTTGGGATTTTTTTCTGTATAAGTAGAATAAATGAACTGTCTATACAGGATGAATGTATATTAGTAATAGGAGGAGGGTTTAATTTATAAAGGATGCATTTCTTCTGTGCAAATCTTTCTGCTAAGAAAGGTATTTATTTCTGTGTATCTCTGATCTTTTATGCCTGTAGCTTTTAAATAATCTTATATTGGGGTGATATTTGTGTCTTTCTATGCTTTAATGTTATATACATACATAAAGCATACATATAAACATATATATGCATATTTCAGAAAAGTGAGTGTTCATGAATCAAGTTTATCTTCCAAACAAAATTTAGTTTTACTTTTGAGTAAGTTAACTATAATTTACATATTTATATGAAGGATTCATCTGTTTTCACAATATTTTCATCAGGTCTATAAAATGGCATATACACTGACTCACACACATACTGTTACTAGAAGAACAGTTATTGTAACCATTGTCAACAATGACTTTGGGATAACAGAAGGTATGCGTGACAAAGTTTTTTCCTAGGCTTGCTAACAGCAATTCCGGTTTAGAAAATCTGTTTTGCAGAAGATGTTAGAGATCTATATTATTTTTTTAAACATGAAGTATTCTGGTCTGGCCAGGATTTGAAAGCACTATGACATCTCAAAGCCTAAGGTTCTTAGCCGTGTAACAAACAGGTTTTCATGAGATCCCCATGGGAACCTGTGGTTTTGTTTCTGTTAACCCCCAACGTATTCTGCCAAGATCTAGAGAAACATCTGCAAAGATTCTTCATTTTGATAATAGAATTTTTCTTAACAAACTTGTCTAATGATGATAATGAAGGAAATTGGTTTAGAATACATTTCTCCCCCTTGTGGAATCTCTATGTTAGACACCTTAGTGGCTTTAGACTGTTGTTTTTTCACATCAAAACAGGTTTTTATGAGTACGTGCCTTGTGGCAAGCACCTTGTTTATAGCTTATTCTCTGACGTGACAGAAAGCGACACAGATGATTTCTTGTTGTAATAATTGTATTTTTCAATACCAAAAAATATTATGGCTCCTAGAAGGAACAGAAGATAATTTGGGAGTGTTAAAGCTGGTCTGGATAACACTTAGAATCTAGCTGTAAGGGTTGGCACAAGGTGATGGATGCTTCTCAGGCAGGTCTGCCTTGCCAGTGATGAAGCCACCAGTGTCCACACTGGCCGATGACAGAGGCTTACGAAAGGCTGAAATCATTCTGGGGTGAAACAAGACAACTACCCAGCAGGTAGCAGAGTTCTATTTTGTGACTATTTCCCCTTTACTGTATCTTCAGATTGTCTTTGCCTCATGCCCTAGTTGTCAACATGCTATCTTCTCATGGCATTTGAGACACCATTTTCAGAGGACTTAGGCAGATTTTAATAATAGGTGAGGCTCACTTTTGAGTCTCGATATACAGTTGGATTTATCCCAATGGCTCAGGTTTCTCATCCATAAAATGGGGAGAAAAATAGCTGCCTGGGTTGTTTTTTTAAGATTTGATTCAATCGCATTTGAAATTAAATAATATTTGCAAATAGCAATTTATTATGTGCACGACAAATACGCTTAAGAAATGATGGGTGGTACAATGGTAGCAATTGCTGTGGACATTTTATTTTAGAAACTTAGATAAAAATATATCTGAAATGAAAAATTTTAGAAGTTCAATTCCTTTTCTCTTATTGTTAGACTCTAATCGCTACCTTTTATTTGATAAACATCAGGTTCATTCCTTGCTTAAGGAAATAAGTCCAGAAACACAAATTCCATGAGGAAATTCTTATGGATTTCTTTTTACTCCAGGGATTTAGAAATATAATTAATTCATATAGTTATATTATATAGAATTATTTCCCCAGATGTATAGTTTCAAGCCCTGACTTCCAATGCAATGGTATTTTGAGATGCAGCCTTTGGGAGACAGTTAGGCTTAGGAGTCACAAGTGTGAGACCACACATGGGTAGGGTGTTTTAGGAGAAGGGATATTTCAGTTCTTGCTAGCTTTCTCCATCATTACAAGGACATGGTAAAAAGGTGGCCATCGCTAAGAGGTAAGAGAGTCAGGTCAGAACCTAGCCATACCTACACTGTCACCTCAGCCTTCTAAACTCTACAAGATGAGAGCATGAATGTCTGTTAACTTTCTTCAATCTATGTTGTTTTGTCATGGCAGTCCGAGCAATCTCAGGCCCACACTGATATGTAAACTTGATTAAACTATTTCATTCTAATTCATTTCGAACCTAATGAACATGAAGCTTAACTTTTTTATGCTTACATACTTGTAACGAACTAGTAAATAAGAGGGTGAAGTTTTTTAATGAATTTTTAATTAAAATATAATCATCTCAATTCCCCTTTCTTGCTTCTCCCTCCAAACCACCTCATTAATGCATATGTAACTACCAAAATTTATAATGAATATAATTGCAGTTAGAAGGGGGATATTATTTGTTGAAATATGATAGCTGCTTACAGTGCAAATACTTTTACGTCCTCTAGATTAAATTAAATCTTAAAAATTCAGTATTTCTTATGCATTATCCATCATAACAATGAGACAGTTATGGGATCATCTGAATATTGCTTTCAGGCTGGCAGGATTATAGGTTCAGTCTAAAGAGAGTATCTGCATAGTTTATAGTGAACCAAGTATTTGGTTACTGATTATACGGATGAGTCAATAGAAGGTTAGGGTCAGTATTATGAGAAACTACAGGATACTACAGATGAACTTAGGAAAAATGTAAGGAAACTTTTAATATGCTCCCACCCCCAAATTAGCACCTGTGTGTGCCAAACACTGCCCTCTTACTATTGGTTGGATGGAGCCAGGAATCATCCCTAAGACCAATCACTCCACTTAATCTCTGGTGCCGCTCCAGTCTCCTCTGTTTCATCCCACTTGTACTTATTTAATACCGGAAATTAACCCATAAGCCCCACCCACCCACGGATTGGGTAGTTTATGGGAATGCTGGGAGTTGTAGTTCTTAGACAATAATAACAAAGCTTCATGGAAAACGCTGGTGGCCTATGGGTTTGCCCTTTAAGGGAGGCCTCTTAGCTGGGAATTCAAGGGAATTTGGTCCTGAACAAAGTCTGTCTTGGCCAGTATTTAATGTTTAATAAAGCTTGCTTCAAAACTGTCTCAAAAGGTGGAATTGATACTTTTCCTGCCAATCTCAGGATTAAACTTCCCATCCCAAATCTTTAAAACAGCTTTCTCTACTGCATTGTTCTATTACACAGAATCATTCTCATCTTTTAAAAGAGACCTCTCTCAATTTACACCGTCTTTTAGAAAAGATTCCATCTTTCCATCCCCTTTTCACCCAGGCTTCTGGAATGTTCTTTCTCTCCTTTGTCTCCTTTCTTCTCCTTATTGTCTTTATTAGCCATTCACACCTAAAGGCTCTGATGTCTATCAGGGTACTGATAATTCGATGTGTCAAAGGCTCTCACTCCTTGTTTGATAAAGGGATCCTTATCCATCACCAGTCATGATGTGTATTTTATCTTTACAGCAGAAGGAGAGGAGTCATGCTGCTCTCTGGGATTTACTCACGCTTTTGAAAGTAAAACATTTCAATATCCCTGCTCTACTAACATTATAAAAATAAAAATATGTTATAATGTTTTAGGCTTGCAGCTTGAAGCCTGAAGTAGTCTCTGAACGTTAGGACATTCTCTCTACAATGAGTTGTCTTACTCTCCGGATCTTGAAGTGATACTTTCAAGGAGAATTTTATGACTTTGGAACAATAGAATAGATAAAAGCCTTCATGCAGGGGAGGAAACAGATTGGTTCTTTGTGGCTGATTTCAGATCTCTGCTTTATCATAGCTGGTTTTTGTCGTGGGCTGATTTCTATCATAGCTGGGTTTTGTTACGAACTGCTTTCCTGTGGTACCAGGGGGAAGAGGGAACATTCTCTCTGCCTTGCTTTTGAGATTTATTTTCCCTGTCATTTCTGTGCTTTCAAGGAGTCGCTTTGAAATTACCGCAGAGTAAATAAAGCAAAAGAAGGCCCAGGAATCTTTGAAATCTGTGGTACTGCAAATGACAATGTGAGTTTCAGTTAAGTGGACTGTGTGGCATGTGCATTTACAGTCCCCTGTGAGCTTCCCCACTCAGCCTGTGTCAGCAACCTTCCTTTAATCTGCCAGCAGTACTTGGCACACTGGGCATGCACACACACACACAAACACACACACACACACTATATATAATATATATATATATATATATACACATTGGACATACACACACACACACACACACACACACACACACACACACACATATATATATATATATATATATATATATATATATATATATATTAGGTCTATTCTTCAGTTAACTGCCATCCCACCTCCCTGTCCTTCTTCCAGCCTCCCTATTTGCCTTCACACCTGGCTTCACATCTGGCTTCACATCTGGCTTCACATCTGGCTTCACAGCGCCTCCCACTACCATGGCTCATTCACTGCAGATGATGGTTTCCATCTTCCTGACTTGGAGGCATCACGTCACACACCTAAGCTCCATCTTCTTCAGTCTCCTCGCTCTCCAGGCTCTCACCCTTCCTAGTGCTCGAGAACCGAGGACAACCCAACACCTTAGAGTCACTTTCTCCACCTGTATGCAGTCTCTTGTCTGAATTTCCCAAACCACTTGTCAACCGTGGGAGAGCCTAATAATGTAAATGTATTCCGTCCTCCCCATGCTAAACCTGCTGCCTTTGAGAGTAGGACAAGTGCATTTTCTATCCACCCTGCCGCCCCAACTTCTCTCCCACCCTACAACTAGCTCATGAGAATGTTCTGTCACCCGTGCCTTCTACATATATCGTTTAACTATACCTGGACATAAATGATAGCAATTTTTCCATTGAAGCCATCGTGGCTGAAAGCAGCTTCAGCATTCACCTGTACTCTGGCTGTTTAGAGACCCACCTGGTCTCCCTGTCTCTTTACTGCCTAGTTTCCTAGCAAAGTTTCCTTCCTATGGTCTAGGATCAAGTTAACAATTGCACTGACTCCTTCTGCTGGATAAACTGCGTTCCATCAATTCTCAAGGCCTTTCTCTGGATTCCTGTGCCACTCAGAATAAAACCTTAAGTCCTTCATAAACTCCACTATACCCTACCCCTCTCCCTGACATCCCCTATCTTCCTACGCCCCCCACCTTGTCTCCAACATCTCCTTTTCTATCACACTTAGCTCTGCTCCAGCCATACTTTCTCTGTTTATTTTGTTTTCTGCAGGCTGAGCACATTCAGGCCACAGACTCCTTTCACCCACTGCTTTGTCTCTCTGTAGCTCTAGATTCACTCCATGATATTCAGGTCTCTACTAACATGTGACACACTTGGAAGTCCTCCCTGTCATTAGTATGTAAGTCACAACTGCATTCTGTTTCTTCTTAGGGTTCCCACCACCTGACAAACTATGTGGATTCCTAATTACCCCCCCCCCCAGTGTAGAAATGTAAGCTGCATTATATAGCAAAGATTTTCCCTATTTTATTCATGATGATATTAGCACCTTGAATAGAACTTGACCCCCTTTTTGAGGAGTATGGTGTTAAATGAATGTATCTTAAATAATGCAAAATGTGCTAGTCTTTTTTTCATTATCATAATAAAAAAAGCCTGGGAAAGCTATACACAAGGAAAATAGGTTCATTTAGGATACAGCTTTGGAGGCTGATTGTCAAAACTTCTTAGTTCAGGCTCTGGCAAGAGTGTGAACAGCAGGGAGGGATCAACTCACAGGCAGAGGAGAAGGCACACTAGCCTCTCACTGAGACAGAGTCACCAACTCAGGTAACTAAAGACCGTAAATGGTCTGTTTTTATGCTCATAGGTTTGAGAATTTCAGTCCAAGGTCATCCAGGTCAAAGTTTCTGGCCTGGCATTGAATCTGTGTAACAGAAGGCAATGAGGAGGAAACTGCTCACCTCACTGAAGTCCAGTGGTGGATCAGGGATAGGTGAGAAATGATAGAAATGGAGACAGGGAGGAAGAGACAGAAGAGCCACCATTGACACAACACACTTTCAAAGCCATGCTCCCTCCCACAGCGACCTATTTCTGGAAACCAATAACTATATCCTAGAAGCCCAGCTGACTGGCAACTTATAAGGTGATTAATATATCAATAATGAAGTTAGCTGATTGATCTTAGCATCTCTCAATAGTGCTACCTTCTGAGGACCAAACCTTCCAAACAGAATGTGCAAGGTTCATGGCTCAACTAATAAGCCTGTGTGTTTGTGTGTGTGTGTGTGTGTGTGTGTATGCATGTGTGTGGGGGGGTGTGTGTGAAAGAGCCTTGCTTCCTCCTTTTATAACAACCTTGCCCTATAAATGAACTTGGGATCCCATGATAACTACCTCAGTTGCAAAACTGTAAGAACCATAGGCCTCAATTCTTGGAGATTCCACTATGTTCCCATATCAACACCACAGAGATAAGCGTATATATAAAAGAAGAACATATGGTGAATTTTAGGGGTAGTGGGAAGTGACATAGACAGAGTTGAAGAAGAGAGATGGGTGGGTGGTAGAAATAATAAAAATACACTATTCACATATGAAATTCCCCTGAAATAATACATTTTAAGCAAAAAAAAAAATACATACTAACGATTCTACTTTCATTAAATTTGAAAAGCATTGAGATTGTCTAAGAATCTGGATCATGCTTATGTTTTGGAATTCTGTGGCTAGGCATTAGTGCTTCTGAGAGTTTGCTTCACTGATATTCCAGCTCCTGAAAAGAGGACATTTGGTTACCAGGCTATATTAGTTTTTATCAACATATTGTGTGATTTATATACTGTGCTGCACAGAGATTTCAATAAGAATTTCAAAAAAGTTTTTTTTATGAATTTTTCACCTAAACAAAGAAAGTCTAAGTGTTATTTATGTGTGTCTGAACACGAGCACTTTTGGTTGTTTTCCTCTCTATATTGTTAAGAAATTAGTCTTCAACACAGTTCACTTTCATCAGATACACCAAGCATAAATCTGAGTCAGGGAGACACATTCTGAGAAAAGTTGGACTAGTTAAAAGAATGTGGTTATCCAAGAATTTTAGAGCAAGAATGGATATTTGATATATATTATGGATCAGATGATCATCCATAATTCATGAAATGAACAAACCCATCTATCTCATTTTAAGGGAACGGGATTATGGTTTTCTTGAAATTGCTTCCTGATGTTTAGGGGAGATGACATCTTTTGAGGTTCCTAAGGAAAGTGGGATACTGGCCAAATCCTGAGAGAATTAGCTGTATCATTTGTTGTCTGATGTCTGTGTGATAGGAAGATGCATGGCTTAATTGAAGTCTCGGCTGGATTGGTCTGCATGGCTGGATGAACCAAGGTGAATCCGGGGTCAGCAGCCCTCCCTGAAGCTGTTCTGGGAGCAAGTCTCCTGAGAGGAAACAGCACCAAAGCAGTGTGAGGCAGGATTAGGCTTCCCAGCACCCCTGAGCCTGGATCCTGTTAGGGCTGCTTCCTTGGTTGTCATTTTGTGTGAACATATATGCTTTCACCAGTAGTATCTAGTTCTGTACCAACAAGGTATAGAATGTGCAAGGTGCCTGGCTCAGTTAATGAATTTTTGTTCTTTGTTTGAGCAGGTGAAAGACATCCATCTTTCTTAAGCAAGTTTGGAGTATTAACCAAAATTGCAATGTAAATTTTTATCTATGTTATTTGAAAGGATGGCATGATGAGTCTTGAGGATTCTGGAGCCAACAAGAGAGTGTTGGTTTACCAATTTGTAAAATGTATGGTTGAAGTTCTGGCTGGAGACATCCCAGTCAATCTCAGAGTTGTCTCAGTAGAGGCTTAGCATTATACATTACCCATGTTGTCCACTAAATTTTCTTCCCTCCTGTCTATAGTCAAGATATTCAGGATGTACGTTTCCCTCTATCAAATCTGATCCTTATTATTATGGATGGAATCCAAAGCATTTTTTCCTCCTCTGTTGACACAAACACAAAGCCTCTCTCCCAACGTAACATACCTTTTGTTCAACAGTTGGAAGTCATTTTAGGTATAGACAGATCCAATCTAGCAGCCCCTTTTTATCCTGGACTACTCCATTTTGACCTCTCTCAAAGAGTACGTACAATATCATCATTACCATTGAACGTGTAACCATTTTCATGTTGATAAATAAAAAATAAGACTGTATAGAGTCCAAATATCCTCCTCTACAGTGATACATATTTATTTATTAGGACAGGGTTTCTCTATGTAGCCTGGGTTGACTTGGATTTGCTCTGTAGATCATGCTAGCCTTGAATTCACAAGGAACCTATCAGTTTTTGTTTCTTTTAGCAAATCCTACCAGTGTGTGCCATCACAATCAGCTCAAACATATTTTTAAGTATACTGTACCTGTTTAGAACTTGGGTTCTGTATTTTGTGATAGTCTGAAATGAGTGGCTTGCTTCTCATAGCAGTGTGACACCCACTAAGGTTATTTCCTGTTAGCTCTCATGAGCTGCCATTAATCTTCCTGTGAGAGCCCCGTGGTTTAAGGAGACTCGTCAGCTGCTCAGAGTAGCGTGATATTTTACCTCAATGTTAACTTTCAATGTTAGCTCTCAGTGAATCTTGGCTGAGGGAGGCATGCAGCTTGCATGTTTGTCTCCCAGACTTTCAAGTGGAGTTCTGCTCCCTGTTGTCAATCCTCAGCTCTGGGAGGCATTATGTGTGAAAATACTCTGCCCTCTGTAGAGCAGAAAGAAGATCCTTTCCAATAATTCAAACAAACTGGCCTGAAGATCCTGTACTCACAGCCTGCAGAATTCTGAGAAATGAATGTCTGTCTTGTCAATCACCTAGTCTATGGTAATTATAATAAAACCCTTGACTAAATAAGAGGGAGAAAAGAATTAGATTGGATCAACAGAAGGAAAATAACATGAAAATGAAAATTCCAAAGTTCAAGGGCTCCCAGAGGGCAAGATTCTCTCATTACATTAAGTCACAGAGCAAATGTTTTAAGTTCTGGTTCAATTTATTGTTTTTCTTGTATGAATTGTGTTTAGCGTGTCAAAACTAAGTCACCCACATACCTGTATAAATTACATAATTTTTTCTATGTCTGCTCTTATGTTTGAGAACAAGATGCACATAAGCCCATTACTTTCATTTGAGCACAAGATTTTGTCTATTTTTATAATTTTTTTCAATTTTGTTTAGAATTATGATTACATCATTTCCCCTTCCTTTCCTCTGCTCAATCCCTCCTGTGAACTGGAGTAGCCTTAGTGTTATGAGGTTAGGTCAGATGCTCTCCCTTGAGGGATCAGGGTCTTGACCCACATTGTTCTTTCTTACCTAAGGCTAAGGAAGCCTCAGGAGCTTCAGGAGAAATCTGAGTTTGAATCCAAGATGTCTCTTAGGCGAGTCTACCCCAGTCAATTGGCTCCTTCAAGCATGCCAACCCAAGTAAGTGATTTTAGCTTTCCCTTCTTGGTTCCTCAGAGGTTCTGCTTAGAGCCTCTTCCTCCCTCACAAATTTATGTAATTGCAAAAGCACATGGTTTCTCTTTATACAGAAGTTGTTTTGAATGTTGTTACCATGTTTATAAAGTTAAATGGGAGCAAGACATAAAGGAAAGTTATTTATTTATAGACTTTAACTATAAATATAACAACCTCCCATGTTTTATAGCTTCTCATTACTGAATTTTCTCTAGCAAATATTTTACTGCTACTCTGAACTCTAATGCAATTGGATAGAACTTCAAAAGGAAAATCATAGAGAACTAGAGAGGTGGCTTATCAGCTAAGAGCACTGGCTGCTCTTTTAGAAGACTCAGGTCCAAGTCCTGGCATGCACATGGCCTTTGACAACCATCTGTAATTCCTGTCTGAGAAGATCAAACTTCCTTTTGTGGCCACCATGTCATTCTGAGGCATTGTCTCTTCTACCTACTGTCATGCAAATTCAGATAATGAATCACTATAGTAAGAGTGACTGTAGTATCCTTGTAAAGATTAAGTGAGGTAGGTCTTAGCATCGAGACTAGGAAATCTCAAGTATTAGTTGTCACCATTGCTATTAGTGTTGATGCTGACTTTATCAGTTCCCGTCGATGTGAAGATATTAACATTCCATAAAAATAAAGTAGTAAAGGGCTAGCACGTATGGAAGACAATTAATAAATTGACAACATTTTGGTAGGAATAAATCCCACATTCTACTCACACAAGCTGTAGAGGTGAGGTAAAGTCATTGTGTAGTTGCACATGTATCAGGATGAGATGGAGAATAAACAGATGCTTCAGTTGTAAATATATTTCTTCAATTTAACAACATAATTGGGTTTCTGTAAAATTAACTTTCAACTCACTAAACATTAAATACTGTTAAAATTTAAGAGATTTTTTTTCAAGTGTACGAAAATGAATTTTCTATAATATTAGCATACTGACGAGAAATGTGATCTCATTACAACTTACTTAGGGTGAAACAAAACAACAAAACAAAATGTGTTTATTGCTTTCCCCCTGCCTATTTTTAATCTCAGTTATCTGAAGCATGAATGCTTTTTAATGGTACAGAATTACAGCCAGCACACTTTCCTCCCCAAAAGCCACTCACCCTTTGAAGCATTTATTTGTGTAGTGTTTGTCTAAGTATATGTTGTAATCCCACCTACTCCTGTGGAAACTTTAACAGAGAATGACACACGTGGCCATTTATTTGTAAGGTAATTCTTTTTGATATTTAAGAAAATATACAATTTTGTGAATAAAATGTGATTTCCTCTACATTCTTTTCAAACTCCAAAAAGGTATCCCTTGGAAACTTAGATTAGAATGTTAAGCACCTGTACAAACTTAATATTGGAGAGAACTGAGAAATTAGACTGATGAAGAAAAACACACATTAAGAAACAGAGTGCACTTTAAAGGACCATGAGCCTGAGGGCATGTAGTTCAAAAAATAACTGTTATGGCCAGGTAGAACAAGTAATGAGACATTATGTCTCAGAAATAGGTCAGAATAGCTCCAAACCTGCCCAATTTAGACCTATGGCTTGTAAATAAAATACCTGGATTGTGTGTCTTTTATATGGGCTAGGTTGAATGTTTAATTCCTGCTACAGTTCTCCACATCATCACCAACAGCGAGTGTGAAGAGTCTTCAATATTGAGTATTCCAATAACACTCATACCCCTCGATATGATGCATGAAGGCCATCGAATATCTGGGTCTAATTGTCCCATTCCCAAGTCACATGGTACCTTTTTTTCATCTAGTATTTCACCTTGATTTGAGAAAAATGCATAGCCCCATGATTAAGCTGAATTAATGTTTTAAATCCATTTGAGGTAGTTTTTTTTTTTTATAAAGTTGTCATCTTATTTGACATTCTGCATCTTTGTTTCACATCTGAGACCTTATGCATATGGCAATCTTGGCTTCAAGCTCTTTTTTATTGTATATTTTCTTTATTTACACTTCACATGTTATCTCCTTTCCTGGTCTCCCCCCTAAAACCTCCTATCCTACCCCTCTCCCCCTGCTTCATTGAGGATGTTCACCCACCCACTCACCCACTTCCACCTCCTTGCCCTCACATTACCCTCCACTGGGACATCAAGTCTTCACAGGACCAGTGGTCTCTCCTCCCATTGATGCCCAACACAGCCTTCTTCTGCTACATATGTGGCTGGAGCCATGGGTCCCTCCATGTGTACTCTTTGGTTGATGGTTTAGTCCCTAGGAGCTCTGGAGGGGTCTGGTTGGTTGATATTTTTGTTCTTCCTATGGGATTGCACATCCCTTCAGCTCCTTCAGTCCTTTCTCTAACTCCTCCATTGGGGACCCCATGCTCAGGTTGGCTGCGAGCATCTGCCTCTGTATTTGTCAGGCTCTGGCAGAGCCTCTCAGGAGATAGCTATATCAGGCTCCTGTCAGCATGCACTTCTTGGCATCCACAATAATGTCTGGATTTGGTGACTATATATGGGATGGATCCCCAGGTAGGGAAGTCTCTGGATGGCCTTTCCACATTTTGTCTCTGTATTTGCTCCACATTTTGTCTCTGTATTTGCTCCCATGAGTATTTTGTCCCCCCTTCTAAGAAGGACCAAAGCACCCACATTTTGGTCTTCCTTCTTCTTGAGCTTCATGTGGTTTGTGAATTTTATCTTGGGTATTGCAAGCTTTGGGGCTAATATCCACTTATCAGTGAGTGCATGCCATGTGTGTTCTTTGTGATTGGGTTACCTCACTGAGGATGACATTTTCTAGTTCCATCCATTTGCCTAAGAATTTCATGAATTCATTGTTTTTAATAGCTGAGTAGCATTCCCTTGTGTAAATTTACATTTTCTGTATCCATTCCTCTGTTGAAGGACATCTGGGTTCTTTCCAGCTTCTGGCTATTATAAATAAGGCTGCTATGAACATAGTAAATGACATGTCCTTGTTATATGTTGGAGAATCTTGTGGGTATATGTCAAAGAATGGTATAGCTGGTTCCTCAGGTAATAATCCAATTTTTTGAGGAGCCACTAGACTGATTTCCAGAGTGGTTGCAATCCCACCGACAATGGAGGAATGTTCCTTTCTTCACATCCTCACCAGAATCTGTGATCACCTGAGTTTTGAACATTTCTTTAAGTGTTTCTCGGCCATTTGATATTTCTCAACTGAAAATTCTTTGTTTAGCTCTGTACCCTACTTTTAATAGGGTTATTTGATTCTCTGGAGTTTAACTTCTGGAGTTCTTTGTATATATTGGATATTAGCCCTCTGTCAGATGTAAGATTGGTAAAGATCTTTTCCCAGTCTGTAGGTTGCCATTTTGTCCTATTGACAGTGTCCTTTGCCTTACAGAAGCTTTGCAATTCTATGAGGTCCCATTTGTTGATTCTTGATCTTAGAGCATAAACCATTGGTGTTCTGTTCAGGAACATTTTTCCTATGCCCATGTGTTCGAGGCTCTTCCCCACTTTCTCCTCTATTAACTCTTATTAGAAAAAACTCTTGGAGAATTGCCTTGCAGGTGTTCCTCCAGACTAGATTCTGTTAATGTTCATGGAACTTCTCTTGAATTTGTTCAACCTCTAAATATTACAAAAATGAAGAGCTTAAGAATTTAGTTTCCAAGTTGTGTACACTTAGCCTGTCGTTACATTCTTGACCACAAAATTGACAGAAACAATTTTATTTTCCACTCAGAGGCAAAGCAGAAATAGACAAGTTTCTTTGACAGTTTCCTTTCCTATTGTTCTTGATTACACACATTTTCTAAGGTATATTATGAACACATTCAAGAATGTGGGGCTTCCAATCTTTTTCACACCCTGTGTGTGTGTGTTTTCTTCTTGGACACTTGGGATATTTGATATAAACACCTGCTTTATCTGGGATAATAAACTTAGTGAGCTCTTGCTTATCTTCTTGGTCCCTGTTTTCAGCATGGAATATTTATTTACTTTCTTGAGTTAATAAATGAGTTAATCTATGCATTTAGAGTTTTAGGATTGTTTTATGAAATATAAAATTACAGATGTGTTCTAGATAAACCCTTATGTTTTTAGCTGTGATGTAATGTCTTTCTCTGAGTAACCTTCATAGGGCATCCCAAAGCACTAGTTATGACACTTCATTTCATGATAAAGCTAACATGGCTAATTTGTTAACAGGAAACATGCCTTAGACTATTGTAGGTTAAGGTGCTCAGTGGGACATTCACAAATAATAAGACATTTTTATATATCATATTGTATAATTTTAGAGTATTCAGTCTAAAATTAAGCCACTGATTGGATTTGTAATCAAAGAGAAAGCTTACAATATCCATACATGTTTTAGGCTCTTTTTTGATGTTCTGATAGAATGCTATAACCAAGGAATAGCAGTTAATTTGGGCTTAAGGTTCCAAAGGGTTGAGGTGGCATGGTTAGTCCTTCATGATGGGGAAACATCACTCATATGTCATGATCTTGAGTCATAAAAGTTCAATTAGAACCTCTTATTAAAGTGTTGAGTGTAGTTATCTCTATAAGAAAAAAATATTAGGTTAGTTTTAGCATATTCAGGATATTGTGGCCACTGCAAATAATATTGGAAAGAATTTGCAATAAGAAAAAATATATCTTTCATTTGCCTAATAAAAATATAAAACCTTAACACTAAAGATTTTTAAATTATTGAAATTAAGAGAAAATTTAGTGAGTTACACATGTGAAAAGAGACAAATGAACTGATTTTGCCAAATTTTAAGATGCTTTCTCTCTTCCTTCATTCCTTCGTTCCTTCCTTCGTTCCTTCCTTTGTTCCTTACTTCCCTTTTTGGCAGAGATTGAAACTGGATTTAAAGTTTGCAGTCTAGAACTAGTTCAGATAGTTGCCCTTCTGAAAGCAGCATTACCTCCAGAAAGAGTAATGTTGAAATAGACAAAGTCTGTCTTTGAAAAGGATACATACTTAGTGGTTGGTTCCAATGTAGTTATTCAACAGCCATTAATTAACAGAGTTCAAGGCATGGGGACATAAAGGCAAGCATGGCAGTACTCCTGTTTCTAACAACTCACATTTTAGTAAAAAGAGATGAGTCAGGAAAGCTATAATTAGTTTACCAGAATTTTTGATACAGAACATTGAGTGACTACTGGGCTCTGGGAGAATATTCTGATGGCCTATGTCTATCCTCTTCTGTTTGAACACATAATGGCAAAATTTAACCTGATTTCTTGCCATGCTTTCATTTTGATTCTCAATCTAGTTTTGTGGTCATGGACAAGCTCCTTAATTCTCTGAGTCTTAGTATCCTCCTGTGACAAGCAAGTTTTCTCACGAGCCAAACAAATGTTGATCTCAGTCTCAAAATGTTACCCCAAGTATTTATTTAAATACTATGCTCAAAAGAATGAATCTAGGAAATCTAATTTTTGTGGTCCCTTAAATCACCCTTTATCTTTTCACCACTGGAATTCAAGAATGAACATCAGGTTACTTATATACTTTCAAATATATTTTTTATCACATGGCACTTGATTGTCTTATTGTCCTTCTCAGTTAATACTTTCTCGAAGATCATAAGTAATCCAGGGTATAGATGGTGGCTTCATTTATTTTTGTAGTGACAGACAGACCCAGTCATGTACCCAACACAAGTCCTAAGTAATCATATGTTCAGGGATAGAGTTGTCCTCTGATTATATTATTTTTAAAATAGCAATGGAATTGGAGAGCTAGGTAGAATAACAAAATCTAAACTTTATAACCCATGTCATTTTAATTTCTCAATCTTCTAATTACAATTAAGTGATTAAAATATTCATCGCAGATAATTACACTCATGTTAGAGGTAGTTCTGGAGCACAGTGAAGGACACTCCAATCTAATCTTCAGTTGCTAGGAAATTCTGACTCCTGCAGTGCTCAAGACAGCAGTAATTTGAGGTAAAAATCAATTGAATTTTCAGAAACTAGGTGAAGGAAAGTGAAAAACACATTTCAGGTGGGTAATAAAAAAATACAGTCATACAAGTAAAGGATTTTTGCTGAGAATGGATAATAGCATTTCTTCAGAAAATCTATATCACTTTTGAGTTTAAGGTCTTATCTTCCTGGAGAGCAGTAGTACTTTGTGCTTGGGGGGAAAGTAGTAATTATTTTCATAAATTTGTTTGAGTGTTCCTTAAATATTTCTTCATAAGTTAAAAGGGTAGTAGTTTAAAGTTTTAAGTAATAATAAGGAAAATGTGTAAGTGTTAATGGAGACACTGATTTGACAGAGATGAATTAGAAAGATCATTCAAACTCTATAGCTATAAAGTAGAAACTACCTGTTATAGAACTGCAATCAATTCAGAGAAATCAATTTCCCAGCCTTTCAGTTCTTAGTTCAACCTGAGGACCATTGTAATCTCAAGAGGAAGAAGGATGGATGGCTTGGTCAGCAGATATTACAGGTGCAGATACATCTGGGGTAGCTTCTAGATGTCTGGTCCATGGTAGCTTCTAGATGTCTGGTCCATGGTAGCTTCTAGATGTCTGGTCCATGGTAGCTTCTAGATGTCTGGTCCATGGTAGCTTCTAGATGTCCAGAGGAGCTTCTGTTTTCTCAGAGAAATGTATGTGCGTTACAGTCCTCTTTTTCATGCTTTATGGGTAAATGCTTATTTTATTGACATATTTCCTTACTATTTTATGTCTTAATGCATTTTATCCAAAATAAAATACCACATATAGTATGTGGGGTGGGAAATGTGTTGGAGGTGGGAACAAATTTGTGACTCTTGATTCAAGATAAATATGCCCAGAAGACAAAAATATATTTTTTTTCCTCAACAGAAGCCACCAAAGGCATTTTCACCCTATTAGTAAGATGAATTATAATTTATATTAATAATATTAGATAAAATTATTCAAATACTTAACTTATGCTAATTATGATGATAAATATGTTATATATTTTTTAAATATTTTCAGACAATGAATCTAGTGGGTATTTTCTTTCTTCAGTAACTTCTGAGCTTGAGAGATAGAGGATCTGATGTATATCTGTTTAGTGTAATTATGGAGACTGCAAGTCTCCATTCAACTCTAAACAAGAGTGAATATTACAGTCCTACAATTAAGCTAAAAGTCCTTTCTTCCTCACTTCTCTCTCTTCATGTATAGCTCCAATATACACATAAACACAAATAATGAAGAAACTTAACAGAGACTAAAGCTGGTCTTATGACTGCCTTTATTGGCTTTTTCAACTGGTCTGATAATCATTTGGAAAACTACATTTAAACGGAATTTCTTAATCATATCTACCAGAGTCTATCTTATTTGTCTGTCATATATACATGTGTCTGTCTTGAGCATTGAAGGAGACTTTTGCTGTTGGCCAAGAGTTGGGGAGGAGAGTGAGGAACTTTTCCATGTTCGTGGCCCGAGATCATAGATACAGAATAAAATAAATGATGGGTGGGATAGGATAGGATAGAAATGGGGATTAAGTATCCTGATTTTTAAGAGAATGCTCTTAAGCTTTCTGTAAGTTAGAGTGTTGCTCCCCTTTGCCCATTTTATGGTTCTTTCTAGTCATTGCTATAAACTTTCAAATATAATGAAAGGGGCAGACCTGTCCTTGAACATGCAGATAAATTTGTAATGAAGTTATGTCTGTGTGGTAGTTACTTTGACAGCCATATATATTTATTAATCAAATAGATCCAATGAAGAAGGACTTCTGGCCTTCAGCCATCCTTTCCTAGCTAAAGTTAAGACTGAGTAAAAGTTCAGCTTGGCCTCAAGGGCCTTACTCAGAGGAACCAATCTCCTGTTTCAAGACCTGTGAGAAAGGAGCCTAAAAATGAGGCAGATTATAAGTCCCATGCTTTATCCAGAGCATCAATTTATATCCTGAGGGTTTAAAGAAAGGTCATATGAGTAAAGTTCTCATGAGTTCAAGCTGTATATAATCACAAGAACAACTTGCACTGGCAAAACCACATTTTCCCATAGGGCACAGGTAATGCTAGCCAGTTGTGTGAATAATCTAAAACAAACTCACTCCTACTTCACCATACCTGGCACAAAAGCACATTCCAAGAACAGTTCTGGGATTTTTAAGAAACTGAGGTCACAAAACTCTTGTCTTTTCTTGGAGTTTTCTTACAAGTGCTCATATATCTCCTCATGACTTTATTCCTGAACTGTGTTCCCACATACTTCTTATTCATGAGAGATACTACAGGACAAAGGTCTAGTCTGTGTAAGTTTTTAAAGTTGAGTAGAGGTCTTAAGGAGATGCCCAATGCAGGACTGAAAGCTGTTCTTCAGTGGTGTGGTTATTTTCTGGTTCTGGGCCTCTGTGCTTAAACCCAGAATGACTATAATGTATAACAGCTCTTTACTTAGGAAGGAGACTAAGTTGAAGACCCAAAGAGCAGAAGAGAACAGCTATTAAGGGCCTAAATCTGATAGAATTAGGTAATGCTTGATTTTGAATATTTTTAACCAATATTGTCCAGGCTTTGATGATGGAGCTTGATTGCCTAATACTAATACTGATAATACTAATACTGATACTGATCACTAATACTGATGCAAGGTTCATCTCCAACCCACCTTCATTCTGAGATCTTGTCACAGACACTAAACTCTTCCTCTTTCTTCCTGTTTCCCTCAGAGCTCTCTTTCCTCTCTTGGGCTACTCTTCCTGCAAGAGTTTAGTATTTGTAGCCCATCTGCCCCACGCAGGCATTAGTCTGATAAGATGTTTCTGTTGTTGGTACAACTGTACTCCCAGGTGCCAGGATCAGTCTGTACCTGTAACGGCAACACTTAACAGCCATTCCGTTATTTCCATCTCTAAAAGTAGACTTGATCATTTATGTTTGTACTGTGCTTTTTACTTACCCAAACAGTTGTGTTTGCAATCTAAATTCATCAAATAGCTGTCAGTGTGTTCCTGTTTAAGTCTTGTTTACATTCATCCCTTGCCACATCATGCCTTTGGGGATGCAGCGCAATCTTTGGAAGAGGTGTTTGTTTGCTGGTTTGTTTCTGCCACAATCTGGATGTCTTATCAGTTCGCAGGGCTAGCCATCACTTACATTGAGTCGTCACCACAACCTCTCTGCTTTTACTGACAGTGGAGTCCTCACCAGTATGCGTATGCATGTGTGTAATAAATTAATTTTATGCTATTTCCCCATTATGGTAATCAGAACTAATTTTTACCTAAATATTCTTTTATAATAAGAACAGTAAAGGACAATGATTTCACTTGAACACTTATGAGAATGAATATTCTTCAAAGTATGGGACAGAAACTGAAGGAGGGGCTGTCTGGAGACCACTCCACCTGGGTCTCCATCCCATGTGCAGTCACCAAAGGTAGACACTGATGTGGATGTCAGGAAGTGCATGCTGACAGGAGCCTGATATAGATGTGTCCTTAGAGGTCTGCAAGAGTCTGACATATTCAGAGGCAGATGCCCACAGCTAACCTTTGAACTGATCAAGGAGTTCCCAATGGAGGAGTTAGAGTGAAGACTGAGGGACCTGAAAGGGTTTGTGGCCCCATGAGGAGAGCAACAATACCAACAAACCAGAGCTCCCAGGGTCTAAATCATCAGCCTGGGAGCACATAGGAAGGGGCCCATGGCTCCAGCTGTATATGTAGAGGAGAATGGCCTTGTCAGGGATAGTTTCAGAGAGGAGATCCTTGGTCCCATGAAGGCTGGACACTGTGTGTGGGGAAATTCAAGGGTGGGGTGGGGAGGTGGGAGTGGGGGTGGAGGACACATCTTCATAGAAGCAGGAGCAGGGGGGATGGGATAGGGGGTTCCTGGGCGAGGGGGGCGGGGCAGAAATGGGGTAAGGGGATAACATCTGAAATGTAAATAAAATATCCAATAAAAAAGAATAAATGAAAAAAAATATCACTTTTAGAATGTTTGTAATGTGAACGTCTGGTTTAGAGGAAATAGAACATGAGATGATGATATAAAATTTTGGTTTATTGGACAGCGTAACATGCAGTGTTCCATGTTTCACCCCAAATTTGTCAGTTCTTCCTGATATGGTACGATTTATAGATGTCGTATCTACAATCAACGAACAGTAATAAGAAAGCACTTTTTCTCAAAATAATTCTGATAAAATATAGAGTGGCTGGTGCTTTTGATGTATTTTTTGGGTGTGCTTTCTTTCTGTCTTAAAGAAATTAAAGTCCTAGAGCACATAAGCAATGCTAACACCAAGCACCAGACAACAGAGAAGAAGAAGATAGAAAAAAGATTGTTAAGTCCAAAGCAGTCCTCTAAAATGGTACTGCTCATGACAATAGCATTAACACAAATTTGGCCAGGTAAATAGAAGTTTTTTTTATTGGTAAACTGAGGCTTAATGTGGCTGTCTGTTTACTAGAAGCCTCCCTGAGGCTATGAGGACTCTCCCTTAATCCATCTCAAATGACAGCTACTTTGAGCCAAAACTTCTATCTACTTTAAGAACAATCTAAGCAGACCATAGCAACTCAAAGACCCTCACCATGTTGACTGTCATATGAATTCTGTTTGCTTCTCCCATCACTTTTCTCTGTTTTCTATCCCCCTCAAATAATAACCTTTGCAGCTTAATCATCAATAAAACTTCTTTTGCCCCATGGTAAAAAAAAAAAAAAAGAATGAATATTCTTGTAAGACTCCAGGAAATTGAATTGCTATAAAATCATACAATGGTAAAATATTTTAATCAATTATTTGTTGTTAGAAATTATATATATATATATATATATATATATATATATCCCAGCAAAATCTAAAATATATACATATATGCACATGCATATATATATATATGTATGCCAACAAGCACACATACACACACACCCATATATATATACATACACACACATATATATATATATTTTACTTTAGTATATATTAGATAAATTCATGTTTTATTTTGGATGTCAAAATAATTCCTTGCAAGGCCTGTTACTTAGAGAAATATAAATGTAAGTTCATATGCACATATAAAACAGATTCTTATTTAACGATCCTCTACTTACAAATGATGTTTACAGTTGATAGTGAAATTTCCTGATGGCTAAATAACTGCAGCCTATAACCATGTTTATTTTTCAGGCTAACTGTAAAAAAAGACAAAAAGAATGTATTTCACTACTAAATATACTTTTTAAAAGACTTTGGCATGGTGCCTGAAATCTCCGTCTAAATGTAGTTATAAGTCTTGTTCTACAAATGGTTGAGCCACATGCATAATATCCAAAGACAAAGGGATGGCAATTGTCCTATGATATCATTATTATCTATCTTTGTGACAGGTTGGGGCTACTTACTGTGACATGCAGTATATATTTTTGAATGACAGATGGGAAGGAACGTAATTAAATATAATTAGTTACAATATCTACTTATCTTCTCCCAACTTAGTGTGAGTACTGTTCTGTAAATACAATAATGATTCCACACTGAATTATTTACATAAACATTTCCCCTTGCTGTTTCTTCCCTGGCATGATAGCCCTATAGCTCTATGGTTGGTGATTTTAAGTACGTGCTAGGGAGAACAACTTGTGAACAAAAGAGAACATTTTCTCTGTTCAACTCTGGTAGATGTCACATTCCTTGTCCAATAAAGTTATGTTTGATACAGGGATTCTCTTACCAAGAAAGATTTGAATTAAACATGTTTTTATTAAAGCATGCTAACATTTATAGGAAAAAAATACAACTGAATCGTCCCTTTTCTCTAGACAAACAATCAAACAACACAAAACCTAACATATGTTTTATTGAACTTTTCTATGTCTCAGAGGTGAGGCTCTAGGTACTAGTTCTTGTTTGTGACTCCTATTTGACATTCCCCCATTGGATGAAATATTTCTGCCACCAGGTGCAGCATTAAGGGTGGAGCTCACTTGTGACAAAGTCTCTTTTGTCTCTTTTAATGATGCTAATCACTGCCCACGAGGCTGAATTTGGACTCATCTAGAAGGCATACATATGGGGGTGTCTTTGTAGTCATTTTCAGAGATGCTTAAGAGAAGAGGTATTTTCAGCTAGAAAATATAAATTTTGATTGTAGAAAAGAGAACCAAACTAGTCATGTAAATTCCTAAACCCACTATGTGCTAACTATTATTTATTCATTTATTTGAAGTTATGGGAATTGAACCCAGGACCTTATGCATCCTAACTAAACACTCTATCATTGAACTACACTCAATCTATGCTATCTCTTTTAATGGGTACACTGTTTTATAAACCAAACTCGTTTTCTTTGTGAAATTACATAAGGAATAAGCCATGCATCGCTGATTTGACTAGAGAAGTTTCTTTTTGCAATTAATCAGACTCACCGCTGGCCAAAGTACTGGGCATAACACTTATATGGCTAGTTCTCAGGAGTGGGTGGATTATCCATAGCAACTCTCCATCCAAGACTCAGGGATCATCTCACATAAGTAGAAAGAAAGAATGTAAGAGTGAGCAGCTGGAGAGCAGAAAGGCTTCCTTCTGGACATGACATGGATGATACACCCATCAACTCAGAGCAGCTGTGCTTGCCTGCACAAGAACAAGCCAGTCAAAAACCAATGTGGAACTTCAGCGAGGTGGCTCAGCAGGTAAAGGAGCTTCTCATGAAGCCGGATGATCTGAGATTAATTCCTAGGACTCACATGATGGAAGGATGTAGAACAGCTTGTTCTCTCACAAGCCTCTCACAAGCTGTTCTACATCCTTCAGATGTGCATCATGGCATGTATGTGTGCACGCGCACGTGTATGTGCATGCACACACACACACACACACACACACACTAAATGGATAGATGATAGATAGATAGATAGATAGATAGATAGATAGATGATAGATAGATAGATAGACAGATAGATGTAAAAAAGGTAGAAAACAGACGATACCCAAGGTCACCTCTTACTTCTACACACACATACACACAAACAAGCATATATGCACATGTACACATGTTTGCACAGACACACAATAAACAAACACACAAATAAACAGATGTATAAAATAAAACAAGTTAGAGTACAGTAGAAGATACCCAATATCACCTCTCACTTCTACACGTACATGCATGAACAAGCACACATATACACGTATTGACATAAAATATCACTCAGTTACCCCCACACATGCAAACAATACTACACATATACTAAATCTCACACACAAAAAATCATGCATTTCACATCTTCCATGTTTTATGTTATTTCAGTAGATAATAAAAAGGAACCTGAAAATTAGAGAATAATCTTAAGACTTTAAAATACCATATTTTAATATATTTTTCTTAAGTTAATTTCCATGTAATTGCCTCTCCTTTCAAAGCACTGCTTTATAGATAAAAAATACAATGAATGATTAGAACAAGTGTCATCTTAGAGTAGTACCAAAGCTAAGAGGATACTTGAATGTTATTGATTATAAGTCATATAATTCATAATGAAGCACCATCCAGATACAAATCCAATGCCCTACTTTATTTAAAACGTGAAAAACAGAAAAAGAACTTATTCAATGTAGTCACAAAGGGAAAATGGGCAAAGAAATCAGATGACCTCCCTCTTTATACCCATCTTCTAGGTTCTAATGCAAGAGTAGGTTTAAACAGAGAGCAAAAAAACAATGCCTGAGTAAATAGTCCAGAGAGGTGTGGTCCACTGTCCACCACTGACACACCTCCAAGTCTCTCCTTGGAAGTCATAGGAAAACTTAAATCTATGCGTGGGTTAGATAGAAAATATATGCACATGGAGAACTCTCTCTACTAATGCTAGAAAATCTGCACAGCCCTCACAGCTAGGTTTTGATGTCTGTCATTCATGACATGTTTCTCAAGTCCCAGTTACCAGTGAAGGCCACTTTGGGGCTATGAAAGATCAACACACAACAAGATTTTCATGTACTACTAATGTCAAGATACAGGTAACAATAATACTATCCAAACTACAGAAGTAAACTCATATCCCTCTACCCCACAGCACGCTATTTCTTTATCATGAAGATTTCAGCTTCGTTTAAATATTTTCTTACCTATCAAAAATTCACCAAGATATCACCCACAGCCTTGCTCCTTATGCAGTCTGTGCACACAGTATTTTCTTTCTGGTGGGATTTCTGTCCTTATGACAGACTACTTCAAATTTCAGACAGAGATTTGAAGTCTCTAAACCACTTTCACCTCATCTAATTACAGAGAATCAAAGGAAATGGTGTAGTTCTCTGGAAAGTCTGCTCAGTTTCCCTGGTCACTGTTTTTCCTTGATGTATAATTAGCTTATCTCCAAATACAGTGACTGATAGTCATGAAATCAAAATTTAACTGGGTCCAGTCTCATTTTAAACATGAAAGAGTCAGTTTCATACATTTTTTCCAACAGGCTTCGTACAAAATGACAAGTCTGAAGAATTATCACAGTATAAGGTATAAAGCTGAGGTGTGTGCTTTGCTTCCACTGCATGTTCTTGTCAGAACTTGTATAAATGGGTCTAGAGAGGACAGAACAATGTGGCTTCAGTGACTAGTGCTGTACAAACGGCAGTTGGGCTAGGCAGTGGTGACACACGCCTTTAATCCCAGCACTTGGGAGGCAGAGGCAAGTGGATTTCTGAGTTCGAGGCCAGCCTGGTCTACAGAGTGAGTTCTACGACAGCCAGGGCTACACAGAGAAACCTTGTCTCAAAAATGAAAAACAAAAAAACAAATGGTAGTTGGCCAGATCCATGTGTACACAGGGAAAGAAACATCAGCACTCAGAAATTGGCAAAAGAAAGAAAGAATGAATGAACATACAAAAGAAAGAAAGAAAGAAGGAAGAAGGAAAGAAGCAAGGAAAGAAGGAAAGAAAGGAAAGCATTTCAGCAGGCCAAAGATTACCCAGAGTCCTCTGAAAGAGTGGGTTTTGGAAGATAATTACTGCATAATTCATTCCTCTTTCCTCAACAATTTGTGGTTATGAAAGTGTTATCCACTGTCACCAGCAAATGTGCTCACAGTTAAGTAGTCTCTCTTTAAAGCAGGGGAATTATCCAAACATTGAGAACAATGACAACAGAACATTCCAACCTAAGAAGGAAATGGGGGAAGGGTTGGAGGGGATAATGAAGACAATTATACAAATACTGATCAATAGTCAGAAGGTTGAGACCTCTTACAGGCAACCATCATAACAGAAAAACCATGGATGTTAGAACATAATTTACTTCAGCTCTTCCATCCTATACTGAAGTATAGTGCCCAATGTATAACTTGATAACTAAATAGAATAACCCAACCACAAGGAGGGAATGAGGGGAAGTTATAGATATGCAGTACTTAACAATACAAAAGAAGACAAAGTAAGAAATAGCTAAAGCATCCTGCCTCTTTCTACATCTTTAGGCTTGCTGGATGAACAGAAGGATAGTGGGAACATTCATCCATATTTTAGCTCAAACTCGAAGGGTAATGGTTCAACCTTACTCAACAAGCCTGTATACCTGGATGACTGATGCCTTGATGAAGCATTATGTGCCTCTGCTGATGTTTTCTTGCCCACAGATTTGTTGTCTGCCCCTAGAGACGTTTTTAAAAGTTTTGACCTTTCTCATATTAGCTAATGGTTTGTTATTCCTGCAGACCACACAGATGTCAATCTTTGTCTCTGCATTGATTTTTCTAGCCTCTTTCTCTTGATACCTCCTTGCATTTATTTGGATGATGGTCTTGTACACTGTTCTGAGCAAGCACTACTTGCCAAGACTGCATTACCTGTTCTTGGAGTTAACGTCACTTCTCCGTACTTTCTCCTGAATTTTCTTTCCTAGGCTTTCCAGGTCACGTCATTCTCCTCTGCCCATTTAGGGTTTCTCCTTCTGCCTCTAGAAATACAGATTAGACCCAGTCTTACAAAGGCAACCACCATTCAGTCTTCCAAAGTGAAAGCATAGACGGAAACATGTATTCTGTAGAGATGGGCAGGATTAAGGTTTCCACCTCCCTGTCTCCATTTTCCTTTTGTCTTGCTTAATGGCCTCTTTTTGAAAAAATTAAGCTGAAAGCAACTTTCAGGAGAGCTGAGACCTCCAAAGTGACCTAAGAGTCTTTACAGAGGTACAAAGCAAAATATCTTCTACTTAGGACACTTAATGTCCCTAGTTTATGTGATTGCATGTTCGTTAGAATTGGGAGCACTTGGGGAGAAAAATCCATTGTCCTGTACACTAAGAAGATTAAGTTTTCTGCTGGGAAGAGATCTGGGGCTACTTATCCATCTTGCTGTCCGCTAATGTTGAAGAGGCAGTGAGCTAGTTGTACAGCATCCTTTCTGCTTTGCCCTTCACAGCTCTGATGCAAATCAGAAAGTCCGGCAGCTTCATGGACCCTGCCCCCTATTCCCAGCCAAGGCCGTTTGGTCTTTGCTGTTGTGGACACAGAAGTAAACTGCATCTATTTTCTTTAACTGACAGATGCACACTCATGTTCCTTAAGCTGTGACGTATTTCAGAGTAAAAATAAGCAAAATCTCTCATTTATGGTGATATTTGAAATTCATTCTGAAAGTAGAGCTTGCTTGATCTGCTTTAAAAATTAAGTTTAAAAACAAAGGAAAAGAAAAATGAAGGCACCTTACTTTACTGTTTTAATTACAACTTGCCCCAGGAAGAAAAATCAGGTCAAATCTGGGTTGCAGTTCATAGGTACTTAGCAAAATGCTAGCGCTCTCTCTCTCTCTCTCTCTCTCTCTCTCTGTGTGTATGTGTGTGTGTGTGCGTATGTGTGTATGCATGAGGGTGTGTATATATATGTGTGTGTATGTGCGTATGTGTGTACTATGTATGTCTATATGTATGTTTTATGTAGTAACATCATTAGATTTCTTGAGCAAACGACTGTCATTTTTAATTTGGGATCCATGTTGATTTAATTGTGGTTACCTAAAATTTACTTCCCATTTTCCTCGTCATGAAGAATTTCTTCAGTTGGTAAACTTCCAGCTAAAGTAAGTTTCTATAAAGAACATGATCAAACAGTGAGGAAGCAAGTGCTTTTCAGCACTGCGAGCTGTGTAGCCAGGTTAGGTCACTGCCTTGTTTTGAGCTGCTGTAAGAAAAATGCCATAGACTGAAGGGAACACACAGCAAATGTTTGTTTCTCACATATCTACAACTGGGGGTTGAAAAGTGAAGGCACAGGGTGGGGGGTACCCAGGGAGCCTCCACCTACTCAGAGAAAAGAAGGGAAGGGAGAGATGGGGGACGGACTATGGAAGAGGGGCGACCAGGAGGGGCACAGTGAGTGGAATGTAAAGTAAATAAGTAAAAAAAAGTATATATGTATATATGTATATATATATATTATATATGTGATATACATGAATATCTTTTATTTTTCTTGTCATTGTTTTAATTTTTATTTATTCTTTTATACATGATTACACTGTATCTAAATGATGTCCACATTCTCCCAACTTCTCTCAGATTCTCCCATATCACTCTCCCTCTCTTCCCCTTCCTCCTTCTCTCCCACCCCCCTCACTGGACTGAGTTAGGATATCACATGCCACCTATTACAGTATGGAAAACACAGATCAAACTGCCTTCTAAATACTTAGGCCCACACCTACAGATGTGTACAACTCTCTTCCCTCATCAGAGATTCTTATTTATACAGCAGATTCCAGTTAAATACATACTCACATCTAGTCAAAGTGCAGTGACTGTGAGTATTCAGGCAGAAATTGAACATCTATATCACACTGCACTACCCCTTCCAGGGCTCATTGTAGAACCAGAGACAGAAAGACAGTAAGAACCAGGGAAGCTAGCAATGAATGCTGTTTTCTTGACACAGCAGTGCTGTTGTATTCATGAAGGAAGTCACAGCAGCTGCATAAGATCAAGCAATCATGGAGACTGAGGGAGGTCACAAGGTTCCAGCCCTAGCTGAGGTGCATAGGCAGCTGAGGGCCACGGAAAAAGGAGAGTCAGTTTTCTTCAGTGTTTTCATGACTTAAATGTGAAATGCCCTGACGGGCTCATGTGATAGAGTACTTACTTGGTCAGTAACTGGCACTATTTGAGCCGTTGTGAAGACTTTAGGAAGTGAAAGCAGGACCTCCTAGTTTTCTTGGGGAAGGACTTTGAAAGTCATACCTAGTCCCAGCTCTCTCTCTCTCTCTCTCTCTCTCTCTCTCTCTCTCTCTCTCTCTCATTCTCTCTCTCCTGACTGCTGTGATCATTATTGATCTGCCATACCCCCCAGCAGTAATGGACTGAGTCCTCTGAAAACGTGTAGAAAAGCAATCCTCCTCACATTGTTTCTGCAGGGTGTTTAATTAGACCAATGAGGCCCAGAGCTAATATTGGCCTTCTTTTTATTTCTCACATGGCAGAGACAGCAAGAGAAGTCTTGAGTGTTTTCCATTTTTATAAAGGTGCAGCATCGATCGTGGGGTGTTTGAAACAGTTTCTACCGGACTTTGCTCTTTGTTTTTTGAGACTTTTGCTGTTACAAGCCTCAGAGATATTTAGGAGATCCTAAGAATCATATCCTCCTTAGCAGAGGGGAAGTCCCTGCTGTTACTAGCTCTAAAGGGCAAGGTTGTCATTGGTACAAATCAATGGCTATGCTTGGTCCAAATACTTGAATTTTACAAGCAGGCTAACGAGGCTCATTGGTGGGTTGCTGGTAGGCACTCTCCTGCATCTTCTCCCGTGATGTTCCAACATCAGCAGAATCAAAGGCTCTCCCCAGTGTTTTCCCTCACTTTTTGTAGTTATGACTGACCTTGTAATCCAAAGAAAGAAATCACAGGGAATTGTGGTTGTGGTGACAGCAGAGTGTGTACAGTGGGAGCAGGCCTTGAGCAGTCAGCAGGCAGGGCAGTAAGCTGCTAAAAGCAGAAGAAGCTGAACAGTATGTGAGCATCTCGAGATGCTCTCCACAAGAGAGCTGAAGCCAAAGAAAGACAGAAGTTTGTAATGGAACCAGAGAAAAGAAACTGTAGGTTCTGGTCACCTAATGTTCTAAAATGTTGTCAAGTTTGCAGTGCCAAGAGTCTGGTTCTGGGTGGAGCTATGACTTCAGTTGCTACCTGTGCTTAGGATCCTGATAGCCAAGGCTGGCATGCACAGTAACCCTTGTAGAAATAAGGATTCCAGAAGTCTGCAGAAGGGCTGGCACCCTAGAGGGAGCTCCTTGTTTCTTCTATCTTCCTAACTGCCTAGATGCCATTTCAAGCTCCTGAACAAAAGCTGTTGGGAGACCAGCACTCCTCCTTGTCCCCTCTGCAAGGCTCTGATTTTTTGCTCATGTATCACAAAAGAACATTCAGGCAGTTGGTAGGCGGCACTCTGAGTCTCTCCAGTGTTCTTTGTCATGCTTAGTGAACAGGTACTTTCATGGAGCATAACGTAGTAAACCATTAGTCATGAGTGCAGTCATTAGCAAAATGAGTCAAAGAGGATTTTACAAACTTCTTCTCTTCTAGCACTCAGATATTTAATTCTGTGTGAGTGGATTTTGTCTTAAGTCAATTCCCCCCCTCACACACACAATAATAATATCTCATTCTGCTAAGCGACACACTCATGGATCAACTGTAGCCATATAGTTTCAAAAGCAACATTGTTTGTCATAGTAGAATAGGGATGACATTAAAGTATTCTAAAAATATTCTTTCCTTGAGGGGAAACGTAACCTCAACAGGATAACTTGTAGGATATCACTCAAAAATTTAAATATGATAGCAAATACATTAGTAAGACCAATAGTCTAGAGATGGCATAACCAGGACTAAGTTCTAAGTGTGCAGGTGGACAGTGGCCATAAAACTACAATATTCATTGTCCACCCTAATAGGCTTGTTTGCTGGCTCTACAAACATCTTACTCTCTGTTTTTCCCCCATAAGACAGGCCTTTGAATCTTTGAAGTTGCTCCACTTCCTGTATCTGCAATGCTATACATCCCTCTGAAGAGTCCACAGAGCAGGCTCTGGATATCCATCTTAGTCCAGATTGTTTAAGCCAACTTTGTTTCTTTGTTACATTAATTTCTTTCTTCTGAAAAACAAGAGACTTTTAAAGATTGTGTATGAATTTCTTTTCTGTTTTTAAAAGCAGAATTGTTTCATACACTATATTCAGATCATGGGTTTCCCCAGCCCCATTTCCTCCTAAATAATCCTATCTCTCAAGTCCACACCCTTTCTATCTCGCCTTAGAAAACAAACAAACATCTAGGTAATAATAATCAAGTAAAATAAAACAAAACACAAATAAACTGGAGAACAGGACAAAACAAACAAATAAAAGGAAGAAAAAGAGCCAAGAGAAAGCACAAGAGACACATATAAGATGAAAAGACACACACATTCACACACACAGGAATCCCATAAAAACATAAATATGGAAGATAAAGTACCTGTAAAAATAAAACCTGACAAAAAATTATGAGACAAAATACCTCCAAGATGCTATTGAGTTTATTTTGCATTGGCCATTTACTGTAGGGCACAAGTGCTACTTACCCTTTAAACCTGTTGTAAACCCAATGAGACTCCAACTGGAGAGAAATAATTTTTAATTTGCAAATAGTTATCAATTGGAGATAGCTTCTGGGTTAGGGATGTGTCCATTTCTCCTCTCAGCTCTAGGACCACATCTAGTGCAGACCTGTGCAGACCCTGTGCATGTTGTCTCTGTGAGTTCATACATGCCATGGTCCTGCTGTATCTAGAAGGCCTGTTTTCTTGGTGTCCTCCATCCCCTTTGACTCCTACGTTCTTTCCTGATTATTCTTCCACAGGGTCTCCTGAGCCCCAAGGGAAGGGATTTGATGGAAACATCCCATTTAGGGATGAATATTCCAACATCTCTCTCTCTCTCTCTCTCTCTCTCTCTCTCTCTCTCTCTCTCTCTCTCTCTCTCTCTCTCTCTTTCTCTGCATTGTCCCATAGACCCTCTTTGTGAGTCTCTGTGTTTGCTTCCATCTACTGCAAGAGGAAGTTCTCTGATGATGGCTAAGTAAGATCCTGATCTATAAAAATAGAAGTCATTTTATGGCTACATTCTTTTATCAGAACAATAGTATTTGGTTATCCCTAGGTCCCTGGCCTATCTGGTCTCAGGTACCATGCTATCTGATCAGTGTCACAGATCTCTGTCTCACCCATGGAGTGCACCTTAAATCCCATCAGACATTGTTTGGTTACTCCCACAAGCTTTGTGTCATCATTGTAGAGCAGGTCATCGTTGTAGATCGAAGAGTCTGTAGCTGGATTGGTCTTTACATTGATTTCTGTAGAATTTTTACGAGATAGCTATTACTGAGACCAAAGATTTTAGAATGTTTTCCTGCTCTTTATAACGAAAGTGGGATAGTTTTAGCTTTTTAATTTTACTAGATCTACGACTATAGACCTAAGATCCAAACTGGGGTGGTCTCTACGCCTTTACACATAATTCTTTGTTGATCTGTAACAAATGTTACTCTTGTTCAAAGTGGGAGAGGGGAAGCTAAAGACGTCTTCAAAATTCCTGACAATAATTTTAGCATTTAGCAAATATTAATGCCATTATTTATTTTCTTCCCCTGTATTCCTGTAAATAAGTGGTTCTGTTGGTGTGAACTACTCAACAACATCCAACATCAACATTACTTGATGTACTAAGTGCTTGGATAACAAAACAGTTGGTGGAGTGGCACCTCTGGGGAGTCTTCCCTGGAAGAACCTTGCTAAGTACTTCCAGAGTGCCTCAATTATATCTGACAAGAATAGAGTTACTCATTGCCGACTTCTTAGCACTAAGGGGGAAACACATTATTCTCACTGTATCCTGTAAAACCCAGTAAATATTCAATAATTCTTGTTGAGTGAACGGAGATACTGATAGTTTAAAGAGCTAACCATTGGCTTAGCTACTGTTCGCTCACCGATTTCAGATAACTTCTCAAACAAGATCAGCAAAGAATCAGACATCTTTGTCTATGTACTTTTTCATCTATCATGTACTTACAGAGATTATGTCACTACCTGGCACTTTGCTAGGTTTCAGGGATTAAAAACAAGAGTTTTAAAGTCAGAATTTAATGTGTCAATACTGTTTGCCTCTCAAATAAGGCTGTATCTATTTTTCAATAGAAAAAAAATCTAGTTAAAAATTCACCAAATCTTTGAAAAACTTTGTGAGTCTGCAAACACACACACATCTGTTTAGCCTATGCATGGCATTACTGGAATCCTGACCTAACAGATGTGACACAGAAAGAAGTTCACCATGGGTTGTGTAACACATAGGTCAAGACTTTGCTAATTCTTAAAACTGCAGAGAATTGATAAGAATGGAAAAGATACACAAGCATACACATGCACACACAGAGATTTGGACTGAAACACCTGAGCAGAGTACGAAAAGCCCAGAAGCAAGTGTTCTGGACATCTCTGTGGTTGGTGTGAGTTGCCTGGCATATGTTATTCAGATGTACTTGCCTGCAACCACTTCTATATTCAGTTGATTCTATTTACTGTCATTCCTCACTTGGTTCTTTTCTTAGAATTTTATTCACTAAACATTTAGATAAGATTCCCGATTCTCTCCCTACCTCTCTGCCCACCTTCATCAGGCCTGTGAATCCTGAACCATACAGGTTAGCTTCCCTTCCCTTACCCATCTTTCCTGCTCACTGAATCCTTTGGGCATGCTAACCTGCCCTGAGCAGTCTGCTATCCCTGCTGGACCTACATTGTCCCCCCACCACCTCTCTGCCCATCTTCATCGGACCTGCAGATTCTTAACCGTACAGACCTGCTGATCTAGAACCATACAGTCCCAGGATACCTGTCAGAGGCCTGCCACACCAGAGCCATCAAGGTCAACTCTCCTCCCAATACCTACAACAACAGGAACATCCACAGACCAAAGCCATCCAAATGGCTAAAAGTCCTTAAAAGAACACAAAATCCAGGGCAGTGTGACACCTTCAAATCACAGCTACCTTATACAGCAAGCCTTGGATGTCCTCACACAACAAAAACACAAGAAAATGATGTTAAATACAATCTTATAAAGACAATATAGGCCTTTAAAGAGAAAATGAATAAATCCTTTAAAGAAATACAGGAAAAATCAAAACCCAGATTGGAGTGTGTTGATATCAGATCGCCTCAGCAACTTAACATGACCCCAATGCTTAGTTCCCGACATATTCATAAAGCCTAACTAGCTAAGTCACCTCTTCTCTAGTCTACCTATGTGAGCTAACTTTTCGTTCTGTGTAAACTAGGTAGGCATAATGGACCACCACAAAGGCTTAGGGCACGAGCAGATCTGAGGGAGCGAAGCTGTGTGGCTTTGGGCAATTACCAACTTCTAAAAGACCTTGTTACTTAAAATGTGAGCACTAGAACAGTGGTCTGTGTTACTTTTGAATTTATAAGAGACAAAGGCTGTCCATGTACCACAGAAACACTGAGAAATCTGGCATTAAAATTGCCTTAAAAAAATGAGAATCATTACTACAAGCCATAGTTTTTCATCTGTAAAAAATAATGTAATATGAAGTTTTAAAAGATTTCATTTTAGGGCTTTTATTAGAATTTAATGGGTGAAATGATTATAAGGGGCTTAACATAACCCAGAAAAGAAACAGCCAAAATTAATAATTAGTAATAATTTTCAAAAACGCCTTTTAAGTTTTTCCCAATGTAATACATATTACTTCCTATTTTAAGAAAAATATATGTTAGAAAGCTTGACAAATTCTTGTGATCTCCATTCTAGTAAATGAGGACACCAGGGCAGCAGTCCCAACTACACAGTTTCATGCTTATACAGTAACTAATGGACAAGACAATACTGCCCTCTGGTCTATGATTGGTAGGAAATCCTTCATAATTGGAGGGCCTCAAAAGACCAAGCCTGGCTACTGAGTGTTCATAACGCTGCAGTCTAGATTTGTTTAAGTAAACCTAAACCTTGTGTTCAATATGTTTTTCTCACTCTTCTGCTTCTAGCTATGATACTATCTTGTGTTTTGAGATCAAAGAAGAAATATCTCTCTTCAGGCAATGAGGATTAGTTCTGCTACCTTAAGTTTAAACCAACCTCTTGTGGCCTGTTAGAGGAGTACATCACCCCTCTGGCAAAGTCCCGACTCTGGCTATGTAATTCTTAGAAGCTTTATTCTCACCTAGACACCCGGAACCTCTACCTTTGCCCAGTGAGAATATGGATTTGTTTCATTTTGCTACATTCCATGCACAGCTTTTAGAGGATGAGGCACAAGACTCACCTATGTAATCATTTATATCTACCAGATCAGCTCAGTTCCTCTAGGGTGGTGTTAGCTGTCCTGAGCTTATCATGCAATGCACTGAGGGTTCATGAGAAGGAAATGCAGACGCTCCTCTCATTGCTGATATGAACACTGTTATATGTGTTACACTACATAGTTTCTTAGTGTTAGCAAGCCTAACAAGTCTTCAAATCCGGAAACTTTCTTCTGTCTTACATAGTTGCCACTTTTGCAAGCAAAGATCTGTTTCCACACAAACCTCAGTGTTTCCTGGCTCCACATTTTCCTGTGGCATATCTTTTGCCTAAGTTACATCACTGACATGCCCAAATGTTACTTATTTATTGAGTAACGAAAACAAAAACTGAAATGCCTTGTCCTTGTTCTTTTTGGAAGTAATATTTCTGTTTTGATCTTAACTTTCGGATGTGGACTCCATAGAGTCCTAATAGAGAGAATTAAATAAATTATAAAGGGCTTATGTCTTACAAATCAAACTCAACGCTTTCCTTCAAAGCATTTTGAAGTGCTGAGCATGGCTGAACGTCTCCAGAATCCTAACACTCAGGAGACAGAGGCAGGAGGATCTTCAATCAAGGCCAGCTTGGTCTTGAGAGTTTGACCCCGAGACCCTTGTCTTAACATAACTGAAGAATTTAAAGGGGGGGAAAGGCTACTAAAGAACAGGGGACAATTCTTCTAGTCCATGCCTACAACCCTCTCCCATAAAACTTGCCCAACGGCAGTGAACATCACTAACTAAACTATTCAAACACAGAGAGACTACAAATTGGTAGATGAAAAACTGGAAGAAGATGGCTTGCTAAACAGGGAGTGAGCCTCAATGTTTTCAAGGAGTAAAACATGAACTGAGTACTTTGTTACGCTTAAAAAACTGAAGCTCTTGAGAGTAAAGGATCAAAACAGGTAAGAATGAATAGATGCTAAAATAATAAGAACAATAGTTAATAAACTAGAAGAGATGTATTCATTTATAACTAGAACAAAATATAGAGATTTTTCTAAATCCCCATTTAAATATTATCCTAAACTTTGTTACTTTGCATATAATCACAGTTTATCCCAATTATCATACATGTTTCACTTAGTGTTACTCTATGTTTCTTTCTATTTGTGGCTATTGACACTGCAATTAACACATTTTATGGCCATATAAATTTCATTGTGTTGAGATACCAGACATCTCCTACTCTTTCATTGTTTAGTTTAAACTAATAAATGACTTCCTGCTTCTAGTATTTTTGATGTAGTATTGTCTAGTGAGCATATTTTCAAGAGTGAGTTTATTATTTAAAAACCTAACAAAATTAAAATTTACCCTGTACTGGCTGTTTTTCAAAAGTGTTTTTAAAGGGGTATTACTATTTTCCTTATTAACTGAAAAATGGATATTTTTGGTAATATAAATAGGAAAATGATACTTAATTCATATATTAATCTGTATTTTATTGGTTTGGCAATACTCATTCCTTGGCTTTTGTAATGATATTATTTATTTATGTAATTTGTCTACATGCATTTCTTAATATATATATATATATTGACTTCTCTAACATCTTTTAAAAATTAATCTTATTTTTCCCTTAAAAACAACCATCAAACTTGAGTTAAAAACAATGACACTGGATGGGAAATGATCACAACCAGAGTTATGGTTCTCTCTGTTCTTCCCTTCCATTGGTCTTTCCTCCATCTGTCAAAGTGTCCCTAGGTGGTGTGCAATCTTCTCTTTTCTTCTGGGCTTCATTACGTAAGTTTATCTTCATATGACTTAGGTAATGTTCCCTAAATTGAAGTACCATCACTGTAATATAAGAAACCTCAAAATGGAATATGGACAAACACTTCAGGAAATCTATAACATAACTATTTTAATATCTATTAATAATCCATTTTTGCATTTGTATCAAACTTCACTGACTTTCCACTTATATCAGGAATATAGATAGATGTGTGTCATTTAAACAGATTTAGAAAACAACATTGCTAGGTAATTTCAACATTGTGGGAATACCTTAAAGTGCACAGAAATATATTTAAACAGTATAGGTCAGTCTGTGACATGTCTCTTGACCCAACCCAAAGAGCACAAAAGCCTGTGATAAATGAGGCTATTATCAGTACAGCACTGGAGAGTTTTACACTAAGACTTTTAATAAGTAGATGGGAAAAAAGTCTAATCACAAGCAATATGATAGTTAATATCATACCAGGTCTACCACAGGCACATGAGTAATGTGCTGCGGTGTCACAATGGAAGAGAAATCAAGCAATGTGACATTTTAAGTTCCATTATACTCTGATGGCTTACAGTCCCTTATTGATCAAAATGTCTTTATTAAATAGAAATGTGTACCATATTTAAACACTGAACTCCCCCCTCCCAAATAAGTGTAAGGTCCAGGTAGAACCAGAGAAGCTGTCAATTACTGAAGTCCCCCATGTCCTGTTTCTTGACCATTGTTAGTGCCAGGTTTCTACATTAGGCTCTCATTCAGTGACTTAGGTCTCACCATATTTAACCTAGCACTGAGAAAGGCAGACAGAGAGGTCAAGAAAGAGCTGACGAATGAACTATGTGAAGGCTGTGATCCGGTATTTACATGTGCTGAGTTTGGAGTGATGTTGAGCTAGACATTGGCCACGTCAAGAAAGAGATCCTTGTGCAGAATAGATGTTCTTTACAGAGAGGTACGGTGGTGAGATCTTCGCATGCTTTCATATGCTACTGGAGGCTAGTACAGAATTAGGAGAGAGAGAAACAAGCCTGACATCAGGCCGTAAAGGAGCTTTTGTATTACATGGCTGTGAAGGAAACAATGAAAACTCCAAGTTGATAGTAACAAAGTTGCCAGAGATTCAGAGTAAACAGCCAAGCAAAACAGGGCAGTACTGCGAAACTAGTGCCAAGAATAAAAACTCTTCCGAAAAATCAAGCTGGCTAAGGCCAGGAAAGCCTAAAGTGAAACATGCCCATTGCATTTATCAACAATGAGCTAAGTGATCATCCCCACAGGATTGTTCCTCAGAGGTTCAAGAGCTTGGACAGAGCAGGCTGATGACAGAGTGAGAGGTAAGGAAATATAAACCACAGAATAGACTGTGGTTGCTCCTGGGGAGGGGTGATGTGGGTATCACATTTAAGGCTTTGAGAGAATTGGTTTGGAGTTTTACTTTAAGTAGGAGTGAATGAGCCCATCTGAAAGCTAGGGTGAATAATTCATTTGGCAGCAGCAGTAGGAACAGAGGGTAAAGGGGAGAGGCTAGAAGAAAGGCTGGAAGCCCTGGAGATAGGCTTCCAATACATGGTGAGGCAAAAAAGTTAAAGTGTCCAGTGGGGTACATAAGAAGTGCACAGCCAGAGATGGTTCCATCATGGGCCTGTCTGCTTCACAGACATGCTCTATGGTTTCCTGGAGGTTTCAGGGGTATATCTTATACTGCATTGCTTTATGAAATACACAAGTGGACTCACTGGGGATCTGGTTATTACAGCCAGTTTACAGTTTTTACAGTTTGAAATGAAATTCCTGGAAGCTAGCTAGATGTTACTCAGTCTTATCAAAACCTGGCTGTAGGTGTGTCATTTCACTTTTAGGGACCTTTAGTTTTCGGTGGGACAGGGATTTGTGTGGAGTGGCCCGCCTTTTCCTCTAGTTCATCAGCTTTTACATCTCAACATTCTTAGACTGACAGATCACCTCTCCCAGTTCCATTCCTCTTCACTGTTAACTCGCCAAAGACCTGCCTCCTCTCAGCCCTTCAGTTCCTCCAATGGCTTTTAAATTCTCTCAGACCCTGATCTTGAACTTGTAAAGTCTTAAAAGACTTATTCCTACCTGGACTCTCAATTTATTCACAATTGAGATGGAGGGAGAAAGAGAGAGAGAGAGAGAGGGAGGGAGGGAGGGAGGGAGGGAGGGAGGGAGAGAGAGAGAGAGAGAGAGAGAGAGAGAGACACTCTCTGTCCAAGAATTCCTTTACAGGCAGCCTCTAGTGTGATTTAAATGGCACCCTGTGTTCTTGCACAAAAGCCTTGGTGTGGGTGGATGGAGAATTCCTCTGGCTTCTTCTGGCTGTTAGTGTCTTACCCTGATGCAGACTATCCCTGCTACTCTTTTAAAGAGTCTTTAACTTTTTCATTCAGCCTGTGAATCTCTGAGTTAATAATCCTATTTTAAGCGTGACTTCTCTTAGCCATTTCCAACGCAGAAGTTGTGTTAGAGTCGCTGCAGGACTCTCCTTTTCTCTTTCCACTGGTGGCTATGAGAATTCACCCTTCCAGAATCTCAAAGAGGTCTTCTTCCAAGCTAAGAGGCCATTGCAAGGACCAGTAGAGCAGCTTAGGTGAGAGATGGATTAATTTGTAATCTAAGATGAAATTCCCACTGTTATGAGAACTTACAAAAATTAACGAACACTTAATATGTAACCCACGACCATTCTGGCATAGTTAAATGTGGCTACCCATTTAGTTCTTAAAGAGCCTACTAAGATAATAACCATTTCTCTTTTGCAGCAGAAGGAAACAGACACCTAGAGGTTTAAAAGATTGCCCAGGATTTTGAGCTGAGCCATCCCAGGAGGTGGTAATCAGAGCGGCTCCCCTTTTTGCAGCACAGAGATTCTGAATTCACAAGCTACCCAGATGCCTCTAAGCAGGCTGGGAGTAGCTGCGTTGTGACTAACCAGCAGCTGGCCGGTGCAGCACTGAGAGGGAAGCCCTGAGCAAGAGTGGAGAGTGCAGAGCCGCCGCGCCAGCCCGGCTGCCAGGGAAGTGGCTAGCTTGTCGTACCTAGGTCACTTGGTAGAGCAGAGCCGGCGACCCAGACAAAACCTGTTGCTCAGGCTCCGCTTGGCTTCTGCTTTCAACAGGGCTGGGACTCAGCCCTTGCCCGGGAGCAGGTGAGGGCACGGGGGAGACTGCCTGGGCTCTTGGCATGGGTGGGATTCCCCTTCCTAGGGTCACTGCTAGCCTCGGTGACACAGGTAGCTTGGATTCTTCGTTTTATCCTTGGCCTTTCCCAAGAGGCTTTAGGCTCCCTGAGCTCTCTGGATAATGTCCCAGGAGCTTCAGTCTGGTTCCAGACCAAAGTTTACCCTGGGGGCTTCCTTGCGCTGCTCCACCCCAGCCCTGGGTGTCTGTGTTCTTCAGAAAGAAGGAATCTGGCAAGGATGGAGGTGCTTTCTCACCCTCGAAGTCCCCCAGCCCTCTCCTGGTGAACACTGGTAAACTTGTTGAATCTCCTTAGGAAGGTAAGTGGATCTCCTTGGAGACAAAATATCCTACAGGGGTGGTTTGCTTCACCAGGATGATGCTTAGCAGTGGCCTTTATGGACCAGGCTTGGTCTTGTGTGGCTGGGTTTGCCAGGGAGACTATAGTGTGCGCAGGACAACACCCAGGGCTAAGTGAAGACATTGAAAGATGGAATATCTTTTGTGCCAGAGCAGCAAGCAGTGCCAATGCAGTCCTGGGACCTTGAGGTAGTGAAGTAGAGGAAAATGCTCTCCTGTAATTAGAACCAAACTAGGCAAAAAATACATTTACTTCTCGTTTTTCTCCAGTCAGGATGGCAGGATATTTCACGCATTCATTTTAAACAATATTAAATATAACATGAGCAACGAAATGGTTTCTTTTAAATCAAGATATTCAGATTTCTTTGAGTTAAGTATCTAAATTCTCTTTCCAGCATATATCTAAGTCCTTTTCAACTGATAAGAAGGAAAAAGGATGAATAAATCAATGTGCTATAAGCTTTGAAGGATATATTTTTGTTTCTTGCTGGAATCTCAATTGAAAATAAGTTGAGTAAAACTAGTAACATCATGAGTTACAGCTGAATCTGCAACGTGTCCGTGAAATGCTCAAAGATAAGATTTATCAACAGCGCAGTTCAGCGGCCACAGCATGCAAGCTTCAGGTTTTCCTCGTCGGCATCACTGCTCCCTCCGTTACCTTTAAAGGCGCATGTTAATATTAAAACTTAGATATTATTAACCTGAAATGTGTAGAGTATACAGATACAAATTCACCAGATACGAATGAATTCACTCTAAACCAGGAAGGGGCTTGTGTCTGGAAAGCTTACTGCCTTTGCTGCAGTTGTTACTGAACTTGGGATTCCAGGGTGGGCTTGGGGAGGCAGGATTGCAAATGCCTCTGCATCACATTAAGAGTTTCCAGCTGTATTTCAGACTCAAAGAATTTAGTTCCTATAAGCCTTGTAAACCAGCAATTACTTATTTTGTAGCATGCTCCTTTAATGAGAGGTGGAATTGATTTTGGATGAACACTGTTATGAGTGTTTGAGTACATCAAATAGGATTTTACGTTCTTTACTCTTGTATATAGTGTTAGTGATCTTGACAAATTGTCCTCTGGATAATTTCATGCTTAATATTAATTTGATGATAACAGTTGGTTTTTTTTTCCTGTTTTGTGTTTGCTTTTTAAACTCTAGCATTGTGGGATAAAAAAAAAATTACTCTTGAGAGAATTATTTTTTCCAGCTGTCCTGAAACTGAATATTCAGAACCCAAGAAACCCCTTGACCCTTGCCATAGGTTGCAGGGATCACCACAGAAGATAGATTTTTACATCCTTCATGTGGCTTGTAGAATCTGAAGCACACACACTTCCAAACATAGAGACAAGCTCTCTCACTTCAGTCTCACACACTGCCCCTCCCCCAAACCCCTCAGCCATTAGCTTTCTGCCCCAAGCAAGTAACTTGCTGTCTCTAATGCTGTTTAAACACACAAAGAGGTTAGAATCAGACAGCTACAACCCTTTTAGGCTTTAGAAATCCTTGGTTTTCCATGGGAGAAAGGCAAAGAATATGGAATGAGAAGGCTCGCCTGACCTTGCCTTGCCACAGAAGAGTCAATGCCCTTAGGTGAGGTCCTGAAATTCATTAGTTTCTTTATAGAATGGTCTGCTGGGAAAAGCTAATGGGGTGATCTATCTAGCTATGCTGGATGCAGCCTCTGGTACAAGTCAGATGCACTGTGGTCTTCTCCTGAGAGCCAGTCTCTGACAGCAGAGGAGATCTCAGCCTCTGGCAAAATGGAGAGGTGTTCCTACAAGTACTAGGGGCTCATAACCTGGACAGTCACCAGCTACTACAGTGTGCACTGGGTCCCAGAAAGGAGGAAGCCAGAGCCTCTTTGTGTGGAGTGTGTATTTATTACCGCCTTATCCAGGAGTTCTTACCCCACCTCCCGCAAATAAAAAAGTCACAGTGGGTCTGGAAAGCACAAATATTAAATGAACTTCACTGACTGTACACAAAACTGAGAAAACACGCCTTAAGTCAGTTTCTCATATCAAGTTCAGGCTTCTTTCCCTCTAAGCAAACCAGATAGGATCAATAATAGCCATTAGGAATGACAACACAGTCAAACCACATAAACCCACAACAGAAAAAAAGACTGTGCCAGCAGTCTTTAAAAAAAAAAAAAAAAACAAAGCAAACAAAAAAACCCCCAAAAAACAAAACAAAAAACTCCCCAAACCCCAAAACTTTCTTTAAGTATTTGTTGCTACATAAAATTTTAATTTCTAAATATTATCAAGGCACTTCCTCATTTATTTTCCCCTTGGGCTATAGAAGGGGCCTCTTGTGAGCACCTTCTTTATGTCTGGGCTGCTCCCCAGTATCTCTGGACTAAAAGTACTTTCCATCTGAATGAATGCTCCTTTCTGTCATCTCTCACTCAAATCTTGGTTGCTCTGTTTTTAGATCTCCAGAGGATTAACCAAAGGGGCCCACATGTTTACAGCTGTTAGTAATCTTGCAAGGGTCAGAAAACACTAGCAATTGCCGAAACTCAAATGAGGTAGTCCTAGTCAACTACAGGGAATAACTCCCTGTCAATAATCCCCTTTCAGCTTCATGATTTTCTGGATTGTAAACAAACACAAGTCTTCTTAATTTGTTGGACTAAGATTTCAAAGATTGCCCAAAGTAAACACATTTCCTAGTATAGGGACCAGGATTAATGAAGTCCTGTACTCTTCCAGTCACCTTTAAATGCTTACAGCAGCTTAGGGTGTATAATTCAAGTCCTGATTTCTGTATGTATCTGGCAGACATTTCCAAGTGAAAATTATATGGCTAAGAAGAAATTAAGTTGTCCCAATCATGTTCTTGTTAACAAAAGAGACCTTTGTGCAGCCTTTGCCAACACTAGGCTCACACTAGGATAGAGTGGGCTGAAAGCTGGGACTGAGCATATATGTACGTCCATAATTTTCCAACAGTGAAAAATAACAGTTCCAGTTCACAATGACAATGTGTAGCCATCCACAGAATGCTGGAGTGTCTGGTAGTGATATTTTTCAGAAGTCTTGGGTGTGAATTGGGTACATACACCCGCCCCAACAGACTAAAGCAATTGTCAAGTTCAATCATAATAACTAGGTTATGTTGACTGTAGAAAGTCCTCTGCCAGGTAAGTATGCACTAAACAACTAGGGTAGCTGTAATCAATTAGCTGGTTGATTGACTAGGCTGTAGCCAATGAAGTAATTTTCTCTGTGACTTCCTTTTTCTTACAAATGTCATCTGATGCCTTTGGCTGGAACTGTCTCAAGGACTCTTGTTCTAGGAGGTACCTGACTCGAATTGTTTTGCTTTGCTCAAGTAAACTCTAAAGATTTCATTGGTATACGGAATTTTCCTTCTAACACAGGCAAAGGGATGTTTATTTAGAGGAAAGCTAAAAAAGGATGAACGTTTCTGTAATTTAGCCTTACCAGAAAGCCAGTAAAATCCGATAGTTGCCTATGTTAGAGTCTACCGCTAAGAACCAAAATTCAATGAGGAAAAATTTCAAATTAAGAGTTTGCTCATGATCTTGTGATTCTTGTGTCCTGGGGAGTGGGGAGTAACTCTTAACCTTAACTGATTATTTATATTTTCAGAGACTGCTCTCAATCACCTTGTTAAATATAGACAAGTAAACATATGCCCAAAGCATTCAGAATTTCTCAGAAAATTTCCACTTAAATTTTCCCTTTAAGTAGAGACATTTTTCTAATTAAAATTTTTACTTCATTTAATGCTTCTCTACTTTTTCCTTTCTGTCTTGATTTTGTGTAGTTAGTGCACACTGACACTAGAGTGAATTTGAGCTCTTTCTGGTAAGAACTCTTTGTAAAGAAAGTACATTACCAGTAGTGGACAGCTCCCTCAGCCTTTTCCTTGAGATCTTGCCTCTCACATAAAACAGGAGGTTTTTCTGGAACCTGTCTACCACAGGTCTATAGGGGAATTTTGTCTCTAGGGTGCCTCTTCATTTTATCATGGTCCTCCTTCATGCCTTAAAGCCAATTTCTCTCAAGTGGAAAAGCTTTAAATATTTTCTGACCTACACAGTGGTCCCTGCTTCCTTGAACAGCCACAGCCCTGAGCTTGACCCAAGTACTGAAGGAACTCAGGGGCCTGGGTTCAACCAGGCACCCAAAGTTTGTTTTCCTTGTTTTCCTGTGGAGACTTTAGCAATATTAAAATTGCTTCCAAAGTAATACAAACAAATATGTTTGCCAGAAGACTGTAAAACAACTTATGTCTTATGTTCCTATAACCACCAGTGGTAAAATGTTTTTTTGCAGTTGTTACATTAATTTGAATCACAGATCTTTTCATGTTTGAGCTTACTCTCATGACTTCTTTAACAACTACAGTCTTCATTTCTGATGTTACTTATCTTCTCTGATAAATTTGTGTTCTTTGCATATTGCTTATATTTATTCTGATAATGTAGACACTTATTTGCCATATTTTCCATAACTTATATACGCTCAAACTATTTTCATGATCAATACGCCTAGTTTTAATTTGATTGAGGATTTTAGTGTTGATTAATTTGAGTTTTGTACTTTCATTGGATACGGAGGTTCCTAGATTTTTTGAAAGTCTTCAGACCCTAGAACGGTTAATTCACTCATGTGCTTGTGTGTATACTTATGCATATATATTTATATACCTGCTTACATTTTTAGTTAGAAAGATCTTTATCTAGAAGTGTCTGTGTGAGGATTATTAGCTTCAGATCTGTCTCACAATTTTTAAAATTTACTGGTAAGTTTCAAATAAATATTAAGCTCTTTTATTTTAAAATAAGTTTCATAAGCCTAAAAACTGCACATGTTGTTTGAGAAATATACCCATATTTTCTTTAGGCTTTGCGTTCTTCATTGCTTTGCTTTAAATAATATCACTTTTTTTTGTTTTTGATATTTTATTTGGTCAAAGGTTTATTTAAAGAGTTTCTCTAATTTATAAGTTTTAGGATATGCTATTTCATATTTTTATCATTTAGTTCTTTGATTATCAAATGACCAATATGAAAGGGAAGCATCTAACCATTTAAATTAAAGCAAGGTATTACCATGAGGTATTAGGAAATCTCTTAGGATGTCTATTCTTGCCAAGTGACAGTGTGGAACATATTGAGCTTAGTTGGTATGCTCCCTGTGGAATGAAAACGTGTACTGAATGATTAAACATTTATATGACATACATGCTCCATAAAACATTATTTCTGACATGATAATGAAAGCAATTAGTTAAAAGAAGGGCACTTCCTGTGTGGTACCTTTATGTGATGAGTATTGCCTCTCATCATTGAAGGCTGCTGTCCTGCCTGCTGTGAATAGGCAGTCCTTAGATGAACTGATACTGTGTTATAACTTCCAGTAATTATTTATCCCTTCTTTGTTTCTGTTATATAACATGTAGATAATAATGCTTTCAGAGATTGACTACAGAAGAAATTAACTCGCATAAAACATTTAGAAGTATGGCTTGGCTTGGATATCACACAGGGCTAACTCGTAGGATGCTGAATGTCAATTATTATTACTGAGAAGAAGAATGTTCTGACCCTACCAATTCAAGGATGTTAATAAAAGAGCTTTAAGATATTAGTAAAGGAACCAGGCAGTGGTGGCGCATGCCTTTAATCCCAGCACTTGAGAGGCAGAGGCAGGCGGATTTCTGAGTTCGAGGCCAGCCTGGTCTACAGCGTGAGTTCCAGGACAGCCAGGGCTACACAGAGAAACCCTGTCTCGAAAAACCAAATAAAATAAAATAAAATAAAAAATAAAATAAAATAAAATAAAATAAAATAAAAAGTAAAGGAACTATCACTTTATCAATAATCAAGTGTGTGTCCTTTGGTGTGAAAAAACCTCAAACTCATTGACCTTTTAAGTAATTAATTTAAAAATTGATACAGATGAGTATGTTTATGCATGCCTATAATCCCCAGACTCAGAGGTGGGGCAAAAATGATAACAAGCAAATTTAAGACACACTTATGCTTCCAGATAAAATTCAAAGACCTCGGAATTACATGAACAGGAACAACTAACATCACTCCTTACAAATACATATCTGACAGGCATTGCAAAGGAGCAGGATGAATCTAGTTTCTTTGTCTTTGCCATATTTTTATTTTATTTTTCAATCTAATAACATTATTGCCTCCTATTCATAAAAGCACCATGAAAAAATATTTGACCTTGAGTAGGGCTTGAGTAAAAACAGTTGCTAACGGATTGTCAAAGGATGGTGACTTACATTGGCATAACGGGACTCTAATTTGGTTGCTCAGATAACATTGGATATATCTGAGCCCAGAAATAATAACTGTAACCAATGGCAGGAATGAAATAGGTCAGTGACTACTTCTTATATCTGAGCACAAAATGACATTCATGTCATTGCTATTAAGTTAAAATGTGCTGAATTAGAAACCCTCCATGAACAATATATTCAGTCTTGTTAGCACAGATTTGAAGTTTGTTGCCCATAGGATATTGTCAGGAGCCATCTAGGAGCAGCTAAAAAGCAACAGATCATCTTCCAGAGATTTTTCACCCTGGAGCTATGATGAATGAGCCCTTGGAGGCAAAACCCAAGTGACAAATCTTAGAATTTGATTCCTATAACTGATATGCTTTTCCTGTCCTTATAAAATTAATATATAATCCCTGGTTATTAGCTCAACCTATTGGGCAGATTTTCTGCAGATCAGTGAAGATGTACTGCCTTGTAGTGATGCTATCTAGACAAATAAATGGTTTCTTAATTCCTAATGATGATTCTATAAGAATTCTTAAAATTATGCTAGCAATTATTAAGTCCTTTATAATTAGGGATGCAACTAGAGCTTTCCCTGATATAAAAACTGTAATTAGAACTTTGTCAGTCTTCATACGTAATGAGTTAATTGTTTCTGAGATAGAAAACAGGCATTGATACAGACTTACAATTTAGGAATAACTTCCTTTAGAACTGTAAAATAATTAACCAAAAATCATAAAAGGGAACAAACAACTTACTGTAAGTGCAAGGACAGAAGATAAAATATTGACTGGGTTTATCTATACAAAACTTTAATGTTAACTTAGACACAAAAATTATAGTTTTAGACTCTCTATGAACCTGTGGAGCTAGTGGCAGATAATGAATATTTAGCTAGATAACAAGTCTTAATGAGAATACATGTAAACATCTCTATTGTAAACATCTTATTCAATATATGATTTTAATTTATGTTTAAACTTACGGTGAACTTTTGAAAAAGATACCATGTGATCTATTCTCCTAAAAATGTTACCAAAAAAACTAGAAACAATGACATTGGGTGACAGAAGGAGAGAGGAGAGTTAGGAAGAAGAAGAGAGCAGTGTACAGAATGCAGAAAGAAAGAGACAAAGAAGGAGCGACAGAGAGAGTAGAAACAGCAGGCAGGCTTCTCTTTACCATGGGATAGAACAGGTTTTTTTCTTAACAGCAAAGCAGGCTTAGTCTTACTAAAGAAGATAAAGTCTTTTTCTTACAGTCTTGGGTTTAATTCATTTAGTAATAAAAGGGTAGCTTTTCCTTTCTCCATGAAATAAAGGTTGAAGCTTATTTTTCATCCAGAATGAGTGAGTTCTTTATATACTGGTGCTTGAGCTTTTGCTCCATGTGCTTGTGTATGGATGTGTGTGTGTGTGTGTGTGTGTGTGTGATGTAAATGTGAGATAAGTAGCTGAGCCCAACATGAGTGTATGAAGGTGTATGAGTATGTGTGCATGTATGAGTGTATGAATGTATGTATTTAGGCATATTTGCCTGTGTAAAAGTTTTTCCTTCAGTGAGTGTGACTCTCTTTAATAAAATAAAAGTTCAGTAAAGTTTATTGCTCCAAATCTCCCTCCTGCTTGGCAAGCAAGAGGTGAGACTTCTGGGTAGGAGAGAAAGAAGCCCTAGCAATTAATACTTTACTTATTCCCCTACTGTTAAGCAAGAGATGTTAATCACTCAAACCAGAAGTTTTTAATCACAGAATAAGCAAGAAAGTTTTTAGAGTTGTTTTTTTTTTCTTTTTCTTTTTTTTAGAAGCCATCAGCATCAGCATCCAGCATAGTCAGAGAGTTTAAAGGCTGGAGTTTACAGTATTCAGCCCTGTGTCCAATGCTGTGTCCTGCTTCAGTCTATTGCATGTCAGGCAGGTTCCCAGCAGAATACCACTATATCCTTATAATAGCTTAAAATGCACTTTTCAGTTTGCTCAATCCTAACATTCTAGCCTTCCTTTCAGCATACTGTGATCTGTCTATCTCTAGGCTGTGGCCACTGTGGACCACTGCCAGGATCCTTCCTCCAAGCCTAGCTTGCAAGATGAAAATGCTTAAAACCATTACTAACTTCCACTCCCAACTTTTTCCCACTATGCCTCTACCCAATCACTCCTTCAACTTAACTTTTACTCCTGAATCCTAAAAATCTGCGGTAAAACTTTTAAATGTTTAGAGCTAGAAGGAACATAAAATTTATCCTTCTACCAAATTCAATAGATTATCAATAAAATGTACACAATCTGTCATGTGGCTCGGTAATAGCCAACATAATGGGTCAAATTTCTTTCACAACTTGATGTATTTTAGCTTCAGAAAATTGGTAGCTATCATAGTTAGCAATGTTTGAAAATCCTGTAAAGGAAGAAATCTAAGAGATTATGTAACAACAGATATAGGAATGAAGAAAGCATTCATTCTCCAAAAAACCCCTAAGCAAAGCATTATGGGGCCAAGTTACTTGTACTCCGTTGAGCATGTTTCTAATGCTGAAAACAGCTATCTATTATGTTCAAATATTTTAGAAATCTATCTTTTCAACCTAGTATTCAACAGTTTCTGTGCTCTATTACACACCCTAATTGCTTTATTTTGTATATAAGCAGGTAGAATGACCTTACAAAACAGAAGTTGTGGAACTCTGAGTATGTCTTCTTAAAAATATTATTTGGAGACAAGACCCAGCATACATTTATCAAATGAAGTAGTTTGAACTCAATTTCAAGGCTGAGTTGGAGTTTTAATTTAGTATCTCCATAAAAACAGCACATGTATTTCAATTTATTCAGTATGAGCAGAATTTTTATCTTCTTAAGTTTTATAGTGCAATGCAATTTTTGTTTTGAGGATGGTTATTTAGTTGAAAGTTTATAAAAGGAGCCCGAGGAGATGGCTCACCTAATAAAGTGCTTGTTATACAGGAGTAGCTCATGAGTTTGATCTCTGGACCCACATAACATCAGGCAGAGAAACATGTGCCTAGAATCTCAGCACTGGGAGTGGAGACTGGCAGACCTTGGGGTCTTGCTGGCCAACTAGTCTAGCGATCAGAGATATCCAATTACAGTGGGAGCCCTGACACAAATATACAGTGACTGTGGACACCCAGTGTTGAGCTCTGACTGACCCATGCAAGTGGGCACACGATTGCAGGAAAGTAAACATAGGCACACTCCTCTAACCCAAACACAAGTTCATGAGAAGGCCCAAGAGATGATCTTCAAACTTGAAAACTGAGTGTCGTGATCTTACATAATGCATCAGTTTTTCATCTTCATTCCTGCCTCCCATACTTTCAGGCAACTGGAGTCCACCATGCTCCATGAGCATTCAGTGGAAAATAGGAAAAAAATGAACTTCTAAATACATTTTATACTTTGTTATAATTGTTCTATTATTGTCACTTATCCCACTTTTTTTTTACATAAAAATTGAGCACTGCACTAGTTCTATGTTTAAGAAATAAGAGATTGTACATTCATTCCTCAGCATGTACAGCAGATTTTCTAAGACACCTGACAAATACTAAAGTCTATACATGCTCGAATATCTTCTATAAAATGGTGCATTACATGTAGTAATTTCTTACCACATACTTTATATCATCTGTAGGTTACTTATATGTAAAACAATGGAAATAATTTGGAATCAATTGTTACAATATATTACCTAGGGAATAATGACAACAATAAAAGTTCTTACATGCCTAATGCAGGCAACTATTTTTCAAATACTTTATTTTGATCCATGATTGATTGAACCTTCAGGTGATGAATCTGAGGAAATGAAGTGCCAATCATTCGTGACTATGAGCAATTTATCACATATATATTTATAAATCAGTGTTTTACATGAAAAGTATACCTAAATAGAACTTTTTAAATGCAATTAATTGTAATTGAATAGTAGTATAAGCTGTAAACCCAAACCAGAAATGTCCTTCCTTTGGTAGATATCAGTTTATAAGTACAGAAAAAATGTGGAATTAAAAAGTCACCATTTTGTTACTAATGTCATAATTGGCTCAGGCAAGGAACATTATTGAAGGCTGAAGTGTTTTACTGACTTTACACCTCCTAGAACTGGGATAACAAACCTGGAGGCTTTAAAAAAGCAAGCTGAAAGCTATTTTTCCATAGTCTGGAGTTCAGAAATCTCATCAGAAGGTACAGACATGCCCCCAGTGCTCCCAGAAACCACTGAGGGGAGCCCTTCTTATGTCCCCATTGTCTGTGAGTCTACTCTTTCTGTGACTTTGATGGCAGAACTCCAGCCTCTGTCTAGGTTCCCATGCAAGCTTTCTTCCCTTGTCCTTGTGTCTGAGTTGCATCGAACCCTCCCATAATTCCCCTGTCCTTATATTTAAGGCTTACCCTAAAAATGAGATGACTTCACTTTTAGATTCTTATTCTTGTTTTCAAAGATTCTCTTATTAAATAAGGTCCCATTCTTATCTTCAATGTGTCAAGATAACTTTCTCTGAGTTCATTTAATCTACTGCAATGAAAATCATATACATTTTCTTAAAACATATCTTAAAAGATTCATATTAAATGATGAGGGAAAAATAGAGACTTCACAGAAATGTAAGAAAACACGGTCACTGTCATTTCACAGTACATTCTAGAAATTCCAATGCCTTTGTACTCTGGGGAGTACACACTGAAGTGTTTAGGGTCACAGGAGCCTTATATCAATAACTTATCTTTGGAAACTTCTTCTATAACTATGAAGATATGAATTTGGTGAAGTTTGGTATTTGGAAAATGCTATGAGATTGTATTAGAATAGCATATGATAGTTCTGTGTTTTGCTACTTTATAATTTCTGTAGGTCTGAAATTATTACAAGGTAAGATGCCTCCATGGTTAAGAGTGTGTGATGCTATTCCTGGGGTCCAAATCAGTTCTCAGCATGTCCATGCATCTTTATACACACACGCACATGCACACACACATGCACACACACATGCACACACACACACACACACACACACACCACACACCACACACCACACACGCACATGCATGTATATTGGATGACTCACAATTCCCTGTAACCCTATCCTTCTGATGCCATCTTCTGGTATCTTCGGGCACCTGAACATACATGGCACACATACAATAAACAAAAGTAAAAATAAATCTAAGCAAAAATATAAGTTAGAAAATAAAAGCTGTGGGGGAAAGACATTTTATTATCTTAGAGGAATCATAGCTCAGGACATTGCTGTGACTGGGGCACTGGTATGATTTATGTTTTTATCTATGCACACTGGCCTCTGGCTGTAGATCTAACGATTTAACAGTTTGTAAAGTAGCAGTGGTTAGAAAAATTTATAATTCTAGTTCTTTGTCAGCCTGTGAATAAGCTTAGGACAAAGATTTAAAGCAAACTTTTTGACTGTTTATTATTTTACTTGTGTTATTTGAGTTTTCTATTTAGAGTTTCACCAATTTGACAAAGATTAACTATGCGATGCAGTTAAAATTGATTACTTCAGAGTTCAAGGACCAAATCAATGGAACAATATGTCTGTTGGTGGCTTATTGCATGAATCATAGAGACCTGACATCTCAGTAACTGAAGATGGCTAATGTAGTCTGGTCTTAGAGTTGTAGAGTTACCTGCATTTAATGTATAAACGAAGATGGTGCTGTGTGGTTACCTCGCAAAAGAGACTTGTGTCTGTAGGATATGTAGATCCATGTTGTTGGCATCTTCTTGACTGACAGTGGCTTTATGCATCTGGAACCCTGGGGTAGCTTATGAATTTCATAGGCATAATTGGTTAGGATGCAACTCCCAGATAAAGGTTGGAGAAGTTCTGTGGGAAGGAGCATAAAGCTAAAAGAATTAGATTTTGGCAGTGTGTGCTGTTGCTCTATTGAAAGCCTCTGAAGTCCTGGGTAATTGTTTTTATCCCTGTTGTAGACCTCCACCCTGTATACAAATAGGTGAAAATTCAGGAAAAAATAAAACGTCGATGACAAAGTTAGTTCATTTGTTTAAAACTTTTAAAAATTATAATTCTTCTTCTGTCACTTTATGCTTTTAAAGTAAAAGTATACTGACTCATTCTCATAGGCCAGCAGAGAGGGTCTCTCTATCACTGACAGGACTAAAGGTCAACCTGATGTAAAAATGCTATCATTGAAAAAATTTTTCAACTAAAATCGAATCAGGTTTTCTGCAAAGACAGTCTTCTATTCTTATAAATAATGAATAAAACCTGGCTTGCTCTCACTCTGTTGGAAGAAGAACAAAATGCATTTTTAATTTTAAGAAAAGAATCAAGGTATTCATCTTTAATGTCACAAGTGATTAAGGTGTTTTCTTATATCAGGAGCTAATCATAATAGGAAATTACAAATGTAATTTTAAAAATTTGAATAAGGTAATAGTTCTTAGCGTGGATTATTCTTCTTCCTTTGTTCATATGATATATAAAAAAGAAAAGGTAGGAAGGATATCCAGGGGCTGAGAGAGGACAGCTATTAGATGGTGTGGCAAACTATCAGCAATTTATGTTTCTCATGACCGTCCTTCAGGCTAGACACATTCTAAAGGGCCCTTTCATGCTTTATTGATAAAATAAATTTAGTTAGAGGAGAGAGATAGTGTATTAATATAAAATATGAATAGCAGGGGGCAGCACTGAATATAAGCTTTGACCACTAACAAGTGACTTCAGTAAGACACATTCAGTGTAGGGAGAAGAGACAAATTGATGTACATCAAAGATTCGATGGAGACTGAGGGACTAAAGCCATTCATTTTAGAATGATGGGTGAGTACAGGAAATGAGGCGAGCTTGAGGGTGACCAGGTCATTTGGCATAAACTCAACATAGTGTAGACAAGCCATAAGAACGTGACAGTTCTTGTTCTAGTCACCCTTCAAGGTTGGCCTGCCATCTCTCACTTTGTGTTGCACAATTAGTGCATATGTAATAAGATGTTAGAAGATAGTTGAAAAATCTGTCTGTGTAACTATAGTGTGTAATATCATCATGATTAGTGTTGACAGCCATAACACTTTACAAAGAACGGCAAAAGATTGTTCTTTTATTTGTAAAATAAATTATTCAAATGCATATTTGCCATCTGTTACTCAAAATTAGACAGGATAATTCCCTCTGACTGATAACAACTCAGATATTCAGGCTAAAATACTGTTAAAATATCTGTTGTGGCCGGGCAGTGGTGGCGCACGCCTTTAATCCCAGCACTTGGGAGGCAGAGGCAGGCGGATTTCTGAGTTCGAGGCCAGCCTGGTCTACAGAGTGAGTTCCAGGACAGCCAGGGCTATACAGAGAAACCCTGTCTCGAAAAACCAAAAAAAAAAAAAAAAAAAAATATCTGTTGTGGCCCATTTCATGGCTCATGCTTGCAATCCCAGAATCAAGAGGCTAAGACAGGAGTATTACCATGAGTTTGAGACAAACCTGGACCATGTAACAGGACTATGTCTCAAAAAATACTTTGATATTTTCTACCACTAAATTGATGCTCATGAGTCAACTTGTTTCTTCAAGCTCCCCCATGTGAGGCATCCTCCAGTATAACCTGTGCATGTTAGACCAGTGCTCTGTTCTTATTGGTGTTTGTTTGGTGGCACAGACTCATCAGAAGTAAATGTCCTTAGTGTAACTATTACAGAAATACTTGGTGTTACCTTCATCCACTTCTTCAGAGCTGTGGGTTGATCAGGGAAAATACAAGTCGACTACAAACTAATGAAAGGTAGAGTTAAATCTAAGAAGGCACATGCAGTCACTCTGCTACAGATCTGAAGTTTCTAGCTTCCTTCCCTTCAGATTACCTGAAGATGAAGGGAATGCAGAGTGTCTACCTTCATAAGCACAGTTTCAGCTTAAAGAAGACTTATGGACTCTCTGTAAATTTTTATGAGTTTTATAGAAGAGTTTTATGAAGACTTTATAAGCAACCTTTAAAGACCCTTTAAAACACCACTTAAAGAACATTTAGTTTTCTATCTTTAATAGTGAAATTAGAATTGTTACAAGTCTTGATAGGCACTGGCCTTAAAACCCATTGTTCCTCAAACATGAGCCCCATCAAACCTATGAGGTAGGTCTTATTTTCTACAGCAAACTTTTCACGAGGTTTTAGTTTTCATTGAATGTACTTGTCTTTTCAGTTGCATTCACTCTTAGATACTTCAGCGAGTAGGGGTTAGTATTAATTGTAATATAATCTTATAAACATTTGATTTTCCTCAGAGATTTTTTTAACTTGAAGTGAAAATTAGGTTCATTTTTCAGTCCTTGTGTAGAGACCCTATAGACTATTCATGTTGTGTGTACATGCTTTAGGTTGAGATTGGGGAACCATTTCCTGTTTGTATGTGGACATGGGGTTTCTGTGTGTGTGAGTGCTCACAGAGGGCAGAAGAAAGTGCCACATCTACTGAAACTGGAGTTTCTGGTTTCTGCGACACCCTATGCTGGCACTGGGAGCCACACTAGTGTCTCCTGGAAGAGTGGGGGGCACTCTTACCTGCTGAACAGTTCTCCAGCCCCAAGCCATGTCATTTTAATATTTTATGTCAGTAAATTTATGCATGTATCATTCTTACATAACAATAAAATGTAATTATTGCCATCCTTAGAAGTTTACTTCAGAATACATTCTCTTAATACCCCAATCACTTGTTCTATTGTATCACTCTAGTAATTCTTCAACTGTATTAAAGCTCATAATCTAATCTTTACAACAAATAACGCTGAATTTGTATGCTATAGATGAAGGAAATAAATCTCAGTCCATGTTTAATAGCTAATACAAGAGTTAATTCGAAATGTTATCAGAGACCTTAATGTAAAACTTCAAACAATAGAATGTCTAAAGAAAATAAGATGAAAAATCTTTGTGACCGTAATTAAAAAAAGATAGAATTGGAGCTTGTAGAGATGAGATGGTTCAGCCATTAAATGCACTGACTGGTCTTATAGTGGACCTGGGTTCAGTTCTTAGCACCCATATGGTGGTTTGTAACCTTGTAGCTACAGTAATGGGGGATCTGACTCCTTCTTCTGGCCTATGTAGGCACTTGACACATTGTATACTTACATGAAAAGACATATAAAATTAAGATAAATAGGAAAAATATAGAAGATATAACATTCATGTCTAGAAGCTCCTAGACGTTACTCTTCGATTTATCCAAAAGTAATGTTGACTGAATGAGGGGAAACTCTCAAATTAGGAGGTCTTTGCTGCTGCACACCTAATAAATGAGAATGGTTAACTTGGTCTTTAGAGAAATAAATGACTGAAGATATAAGCTCAGTGTTTAGAGAAAAGTTAAGTGAACACTTTCTCTCTTTCTGTTATTTATTTCTGTTTCAGGTATCTGAAGTTTTTTCCACAGGACTCCTTAGCTCAGGGAAGATTTATTATCCAACAGTTGCTTTATGCTAAAACAAGTCTCTTTCTACCTCAAATGCAGGTGGAGTCCTAAAGATAGAGAAGGCTAATTTATTTGTCCTAGTGTCAACTTTATTAAACTGAGAACAGTTCTCCCAGACTCTCCTTAACCTGTAAATACCCAGCTATTTATTGAAATAGAGAGAAAAATCTCATGAAACTAGGAGATTGAAAAATAGCAATGACCATTGCATTCACAGGGTCCTAGGGTTGAGATGGTGACATACATGCATTCAGTACAGCTGGGCGCTCAGCTTTGCCTTATTTCTCCTCTCCAGGTCCTTTCCCCAGATGCTGACCCTAAAGACAAACTGTATTGCCTAGCCTGCCCCAGATTCATCTCGTAGGTAGCCATACTGAGACATCTTCTCCAGGCCTCTCAGATCTCTCTTTCTGCAGTCCTTATGAGCAAGGTAACTTGCTGGCTTTTCCTAATGACACCTACCAACTCAAAGCAGTCCTCTGATCAGGGCTTCAGGAGAGGTGTTTCTTTCCTGTTACCCATCCCCACATCCCAGTCTAGTCCTTCAGAAGCTCACATTGTTGTGTAGAGCAGGCTTTGAAGAAGTCTATACAACCTCCTATATGTCTCTTATTATTTTCTCATAGTTCTAAGACCATAACCATCCTAGTTTGTTGCTATCTATGACTTCTTCTTGCACTATAGAAGCAGGGAGTTGTTGTCAGACTGATCGGCCTGCAAATCTCTGATTTTTCACTTGACTCTTAACAGAAAAATATGTGGGCCTCTGGTGTAAAATATAACCCCAGTATCCTACTAGTGTCTTCCCATCATGACTAAACCCTTCCTGACATGCAGGCAGATGGCTAATAATTGATTTATCAAGCTTACTTCATCTCACAATGCATACTGTTAGAAAGTTCTAGGAGATTAGTGCAATGAATACAGTAGAGATTTAATGCAATTACTTGAATACTTGCCTAGCATATATGAAAACCTTGATATGGTCTCTAGTACCACATAAAACAGGGTGTGGTGGCATATACCTCTAATCCTAGCAGTCAACAAAGGGCAGGTAGAGTCAAGAGGATCAAGGTTATCCTCCCATTGTATAGTGAATTTAAGGCTAGCCTAAGACTTGCCAAACAAAACAAAAGAAAACAAAAACAATGACAATGACAGCAAGGTAGATGACTTTGTGCTTGAAAAGTGACTGCACCCACACCATGAGGTCAGAAAAGAGACACTGGGAAATCAGTATCCAACCTGACCTAGAAACAACAGCATCACTTGATAATAGAAATTATCACTTCCGAAGCAACTTCATACAGGCAGCAAAGTACAGAGCAAGATTCCTAGGGTTCAGACCAATCAGGAGATTGTCCTATCTTTTCTTACCATTAGTTACTTATCTGGATACTTTAGCAAAATACCCAATAGATTTAGTTAAGAGAAGAAAAGGTTTAATTTGGCCCCCAGTTTTAGGGGACATGGCCCATCAAGGTGGAGGAATCAAGGCAGCAGAAGCACAAGACACACTATGTTTGTAGTCAGATACCAAAGACAGTTGAATGCTAGTGCGCAGTTTGCATCCTCCTCCTGTTTTTTATTGACCTTGAGATCATGATTCTTATATGATGCTATGCACACTGAGGTCTTCCCTTCTTAGTTAAACTCTGTAAACTGCCTTGCAGAAATACCTTAGACTCCTAAATAAAGTCAGGGTAATAATTTAAACTGACCAGTTCACTGGCAGAGATAACTTACTCTACTAAACCTAGATCCAGTGGCTCCCCTTAGCCTTCTCTTACTCAATGTCTTAGCAGCATTTAAGTATTTGACATAATTGACTACTGTTTGGAATATCTTATGCTTTCAATAACACTAGCTTATCTTTTGATTTTGTTATATCACTAACTTCTTTTCAATCTCTTTTGATGGTTCTCCATCCTCCACCTGACTCTAAAAGTCAGGGTACCCTGAGATCGAGTCTCCTATATAAGGTGATCCTATATGCCTGTCTGTTTCTATACCTTAAAGTGCCACCAGCAAGCTGATATTTCCTAGACTGTTTTCATCAGCCTTTGTCTTTTCTCCCTGGCCCCATTTATAAACCCAAGTGATCGACAGCTCTATTCAGCCTTCTGAAAGGCATCATATTATGTAAGTATGTGCACGTATACAATATTCATATAAACTACAACAGAGTTTCTGAAATATAAACGTTGCTATATCCCATTTAGTTCTCATGCCCCAGAGTTTTTTTTTCTAGTTAAATCACACCACCAATGCGTTAGCAAGTGAAATTCACGCAGCCACTACTGTAAGTGTCCAGAGCATTTGTCTCCCTACATTGACAGCACAGTCAGTAGTAACTAGTTCTAAGTTACTGCCATCTATCCTGTGGGTTACTAGTAATACCACAAAGTGAACTTTCCACGTTTGCTCTTACAGACACCCCCCTCTGCTCAATTTAATCTACATGAAACCACCAGGAAAATATTAAAAGATAGAGCAGAAAATACTCATTTCAAACATTTCCCATTAGAATAAAATTTACTCTTACACTCAGTTCCAATATGATCAAGAACCTGTGTTATGGAGAGGAAAAGAATAGGCTTCAGTGTGGCTAATGACATGGGTTGGTGTTTGAAGATGGGAAGGATAAGACTGGAAAGTTTCATCTAAAACTAACACTAAGTTTCATCTTAAAAACTGAAAAATAGGAAGGATCAAACAGAGAAGGCCTAAGAACTAAAAGCTTGCCTCTTCATCAAAGCATTCAGCCAATAAAATATCTAGATCAAAAGGTACATAAGTATTGTAAAAGGCAGTGGATTGTAAGTACACTTAGCTTTGCCTCTAATAGCGATATTTCAAACATAGCTGAGGTTCATTTCATCAGCTGAGGTTTCAGGCCCCCTGCTCCTCTTGTGAAGTCTTGGGCTTTCATCAGTGCTACTGTGGTCCATGAAGTGACACAAGGGCAACTCAGCTCTTCCTTCTTTCAGGGTTTTCCTGGAAGGTGTAGATCTCTGAGCTAGAAATTCAGGCCACTCGGCTGCACTAAAATGGATGTCACAGTCATTGGGTAGATGTGCTCGTCTCATTGAGGTGTTTACACAGAAGCCGAACTCCATTTTATTCCTTCATGTGTTCATGATACCTATTGTATTTTTTTCATCATAGACTTTCTCAAATGTACTATTTTTATCAAACTTCTTTCTTTAGTCTTTCTTAGAGGTAAAATCTAAATGTGAAAATCACTTACTCCTTTATTCAAAATTATTAAGCACATTATACAATGTGCTAAAACAGAGTCATTAAGACATTTCAAGATAAGTATTAAAGGCTATGGGTTTAAACATGGTATGTGTTCCTGTGTGTGTACGTGTGTGGATATGTACACACAGTCAAAACTAAGTCATTTCTTAATGAAAAAGGAGAATAAAATCTGAGGACAATTAGAAATCTGTGAGATAAAAAAGAATGACACTAACAATTTAAATATTTTCCACACTCTACAGAAATGGCATTTCTTTACTTATTTATTATAAGTGATAAGAGGTGACTCTCTGGGAAACTGCAGAGATGATGGCATTATTTGACATTATACTTTATACCACTGTGATCTCAAGCTTCTTTAAACTAGTATCCATTTGTGAGGAGAAGGAAAGTCTATTAGAACCAAAGACTAAAGACGTGGGATCTTGATTATTTTCTTGTTATATGTCTGTCTTACTTGCTTTCTCCTTGCTGTGATAAAATACCCTGCTAGAAGAAACCTGAGCAGGGAGGACTTGTCTTGTATTACAGATCCAGATATAGTTGAGCATGGTGAAGATACGGCAGCAGGCAGGGAAGGCATGGTGGCAGGAATGGTCATATCAAGTCCACACTCAGGTATTAGAGAGTGAAAAGAAATGGGGGCCATGCTACAAAACTGCATGAAGTGACCCCATGACTCACTACCTCCAGCAAGGCTCTAATTCAAGGTTCCACAGTCTTTCCCTGTGCAATATCACCAGCTAGGGACCAATTGCCAAGTACTCTTACATATGAGCCCCCAGGGATCACTTCACATTTAAATCATAGACCTTAATCTATTTTTTCTTTTATTTGACTAAACAAGTAGATTTTTTAATTCATCACTGCACAATACATTTCATTTTAGAGTCAATCTTGGGAAACTGCCCGAGAAAGCAATGATTGATGATCAAGTTGTTTTTGTTTGTATTGGCATCTATGGTGATTAAGGAGGGGAATTATTTATATCTCATTTATTAATTAGGTTACTGAAGGAGAGAAATTTCAAATATAGACATAAGGAAATGTCTAATTGAAAAAGCCACTGAACCTTTCATTGACTACCATGCCACTTACTCTGAAATCTGTCACTTTTCCTAAAACCAAACTTATAAAATGAAATTAATATCTAAAGTGTAAATGGTCTTTTGGTGATTCCAATAGTACAAGTTTGTTACATAAATACTCACTTTTACAACATTGCAAACTCCAAAAGAAATAATGAAATATATAAATATGATAATACAGATTTTTTTCTCATCTTATAGATTGAAAGATTCAGAGTCTATGACATACTTTGCTTGATATATACTATGAAGATGCTCGGTTGTGTCAGCTGCTTAGTGCTGTGATCTAAAAAGATCACTGTGGATAATTTTCTTATTAAATTATGTATATGAAAATTCCAAGAACATAGTAAAGATAAGTATGTTTTCCTTAGTGTCCTCTGTTCTTGCTTTATGTGCCACTGAGCAATCATTGCCCCTATTCAAAACTAAAAATGCCTTTAAAATAACCTAAGAACTATGTCAAGCAAGAGACAATGGTTTTAATTTTTTAGCTTTGTGTTGTGATACATGTTTCAGCTTTTTGAAGTCCTCAGTGTCCTTAGTAGGTCATAGTCTGATCATCTACAACGTGGATACTATTCACGATCCTGTGTTTCTAGGCAGAAAAGCTATGATATTTATCCTATTTTGTCATCTACAGTGTTCTATATGTCAGCTCATAGCAACGCTTAAACATCTATCCCCACTCCTCCTCCCAAAAAACAATCCAAGTTGTGATCTAACAGAGCATGTAGGAGTTGCTTTCCAAAAGCCTGGTTGTGTGATAATATGCTAACTTGCTGAGATGAAGACCCAAAGAAAACATCCAGAAAGACATTTCCAGAACTCCTGGTGCTTTCCCTAAAAGAACACGCACACAGCCTTCCATGGTTCAAGTACAGAGATGGATAGAAGAAAGGTGTATCAGACTAAAAGCATGATACAAAGAAAACCCCAAATTTGGAACTCTGCCAGTTGTTTGAGTTGCCCAGGATTGTGAATGCTATAGACCATTTGTACTGTATGGCTTGTATCTCTTCAGGTGACAGATATGGACCTTGTGAAGGATGCAGTACTTCAGAGAAGTGTGCTACCTTTACAAGTAACATATTCATAGGAAGCTGAGAATTCCCCAGACAACTGGTGGAAGAAGAGAAGACTGAGATTGATTTCGGAGAAAACCTCATTTAGAGTACATTCAAAATTTGCTGAATATATTACTATATTGAGTGAATTAAGAGCTCTGATAAGTGTAAACACAATTTGACTAACTACTTCTCCAATTCCCAGATTAACAAGCTTTATTAAAGTCATATATTTCTAAAGAAATGATACTTTCTTGATATTGCTTTGACTTCTTGTATCATATTAAAAGTAGCTGATCCAAGAATTTTAATTAAGTGTACTTCTTAAAACTTCGTAATGTAACAATGTATATTAACTACATACATTCTATATACAACTACTTATATTAATCAAATACAATGAGGGTAAAACCATATTATACATTAACTCATCATTATTTTTTAAATATCTATAAGGTATTTGAACACATATAATGAGTGTATATTATAAATGAGGCATATAGTATTGCTGTAAAATATAAAGATCATAATTTGGATTGTATATTCTATGTCAACATTTGAATTTCCAAGTGCTGCTTCTACATTGTATACATGACTCTATACCATCCTGTATTCTCAGGCTTTCCAGTAACCTATTCCCAGTTCTTGGATGATTCTGCCTCATCAGCTTCCCTTCCTAAGATTATAATCTAGTGGAGACTAACTCACAATGTGACTGAGATAATTAGAATGATGAGATTAATAAGTTATTTCTGACTGAAGGTGGAAGACAGATTTTTATAATAAAATCTTTAGCCTTCCGGCTTTATTCCTTTTCTTCCTGCTCCTCAGCTTTTGGATTGAAGTCGATTTCTGCATCTTTACATTTAACTAGCAATGTCATAACTGGAAATAAAATTTCATTTATAAATTACATACAATGTTAGGGAAATAAAACCTTTACCTGGAGAAGAACAAAACACCCCTGATACAGATTTAATGGGTACTTAGTTCCCAGTGGTTGTGTAGAATATACAACTTCCTCAGATATACACATAAGAATTGTACTTTCAAATTGCATTACTCTCTGTTTATTGAGATCACTTAGTGATCCCTAATAAAACCTTACAGTTAGCCCCAAAGTGTATCAACAGCTGATACTTCCATAAATCATTTCTCAACCTTCAGATAGCGCTAACAATTATATTGTATATTCTTCCTGACCTTTGACTTGTGACAGCCTCATTTCTTTGTTAAATATATTTGTGTGTTTGTGTGTATAATGTGTAATTTAAAGTATTAATATATAATACTTTAAAAAGTATGTGACTTATTTATTAATTCCAAATAAGCCAAACAACAGCACTAACATAAAGAAGAAACTTAATTGTTTATATCAAATAGATGAATTTTTCCTTTATAATGGGGGAGATTATCTGATATTGTATCAAATCTAGGAATGAATTTAAATAAATATTTAAGACACATTTTGTGTGTTGAAAAACCACAAACATGGGTATGATATAAGCTCTCACTGTAAAACAAAACAAAATAAAAACCAAGCCAAAAAACCTACATTGTACGTGTGTTTGCTTTCCAGTGCTTTGACAAAATGCCTGAGGCAAACCACCCAAAGGAGGAAAATGAACTTGGGTCACAATTTCAGTCTATAGCCATGTGGTTCTGTTGCCTTGAGCCAGAGATGAAGGAGAAACATTGCTCTCTTCCTGATGGATAAGAAGCAAAGACAAAATCAGGAAGGAGCTTGAGTTCCTAATACTGTCTTTAACAGTGCAGTCTCGTGGTGTCAGGATAATGACACCCACTAGCCCTCATCTCAAAGGTTCCAGCACTGTCCAGTGCTGCCTTGGGCCTTTAGAATATGGTCTCAATCCAAACCATGACAAGATGTAATGAGAGATGAGATGGTAAACTGATAACTGTAGTTCTCTACCAGATGGTAGGCCAGTATATGTAAGAAGCACATGCTCAAATTTCCAAGCTTTTGTACGGCTTTGCTTCCTACTCGCTCATGTTTGATGTGGGTCTGGCAACTTTACTCTCACCAAACATGACACAGGAGACCTGGCTTAGTCTTTATGTGTCAATTACTCAGAGTCTTTGGGTTGTTTCCAGATAGGGATGGGAGGGAGGGAGGGGAAAAGGGGAGATGTGAGTGAGTGGATGAGTGAATGAATGAGGACACACTTTGAAAAATACTACTGTAGCAAAATTCCTTCCACCAGTGTCCTACTGCTGCTCTCTCTTGATACGTGAGTTTCAAAATTCGTTCATCCTACCTACCTAGAAAAAAGCCAAAGTGATCTTATCATGTAGTTATTTAGCACAGTAGTCAGAGAGTAAGAAATGAATCAGTGTGTAGGTAATTTAAAATATTCCATTTGTGCTGTGCTTCAAGTTATGTTTTCATTATACTTAAGATATGTGTCAGTAAACTTATAAAAGATTCTGTTTAAATAAGAAAACATACTGTATTAAGTAGACAGGTCTCAGTCCTGCTGGAATCTCATTGTCTCCTCTCTGCATCAGACTCTATCTGAAGAGTCTATCAATGTCTGCTGACATGGAGCAGCCTATGCATAACAGTGTTCAGAAAAAACAAACAAACATGTGTAGACTCTGACAGCTCAGCCAGGCTTACATGTTACTATTCTTTGCCTACCATTATTGATAGACTGGTTAGTAACATAGTACCAAGACTGACATAACTTTTTGAATGTGGTTGAAAGATAATAATAATATATGTCCTCTGAGCCCAGTATACGTAATGTCTCTAGACATATCCACAGCTAAAAGGTGAAAATGAGGCAGACTTTGAAAATTTCGTGTTAAAAAAAACCCCTACTTTTGAATAAATGAATAGCAAGAAGAAATTGATTTATTTAAGGATTCTTATCATTCCAAAGCACCTTGGTAGAAGAGCTAAGGACTATTTTTGTATTTTTCATGATGTAATTTTATAGTGAGAGAAATAACTCTCTCTTCCTGGTGCGATGCTGGCCAGTAGCTGAAATGTAATTTACTCGAAAAGCAGTTTGAATTAATTCTCACTTTAGAGGGGAAAGAGCTGTTATTTATATTTACATACTAAAAATGAAACTTTCGTTTCAAACTTCAAATACTCAGTTCTGAAAATATATCTTCGCTTCTGCTTCTTCTCCCACTCTTTCTTCATTTTGAGACAAAGCCTCGGTATGAGTTCCAGGCTGCACTGGACTCACTAAGCCTCTGCTCCAGCCTTTTGATGGTGAGGATTACAGGCTTGCTCCATCACAGCTAGCCCTGATCTATCTAGGTATTGTGCATGCTATGCAATTCACTTATTTCTATATGAACATGGCTTCTTAAACAGTATATACTTAAACATACAACTCCTTTGTCCTAAGATAAGCTTAAAATCAGATGCAAAGTATGAATGGAAGGTTAGACTAAGATAGGTCTTCTGAGGGTGCGGTGGTTTGAATAGGAATGGCATACACTGAAACACTATAAGATCGTACACTTAGTGTTTTGTAAATGTGATCTCTGCTTTTGAAAATCTCAGGTCATTATGAAGTGACATCTCTGTGCCACTTTACAGTTCCTTCACTCCTTCCTTCCTGCTCAAGCGGGTGCAGAGTCATTCTCCTTAGCCATTTGAGTCTTCATAGAAAAAGCTGAGCATCAAAAATTGAAGGAGATAAACTGATGAGTTCAACTGGGTCCAGTCTGTGAAGGAGCTCGACTATCAGGCTGATGAGTTTGGATTTTGTGGTGACAGAGAAAGGCCTTTGAATAATGCTTATGACTGGGAAAAACAAAATTCCGTGTGTGTGTGTGTGTGTGTGTGTGTGTATGGAAATTGATAGACTGAAGTCACTTCAGATAGTTGTATAAGTAATTACTTAGGCAGTTGCAACATTTTATGAGCCAGTTCTGTGCTGTGAGCCCCAAACTGTTTAGGCCCCCTCCCTCTTTGCTATTTCTTAAAACGCTGAGGGCTGAGGACTCATTCCTATAGATTCACAATAGTTATTTTAAAATCTCAAAATTATCATCAAAGAAAGAACAATCTGTCACGGCTGTAGGAACTAGGGAAATAAGGACATTAAATAAGAAGGGTCTTGCCACACAACTTATAAATTACGCTAATCAATAATATTGTCTAGTACAGTATATATTCTGCCTTGTTTCCATCAGAAAAAAAATGCACCTTACAAACACGTCTTATTGTAACCATTCAAGGAAGACAATGCATTTATATAAGAAATTAAATCAGACAAAGCTTCTATACGTACCAAATGTTAAGCAAAGCATCACACAATATTATGAAATTGTTCTCAAGTAGTTAACACTTAACCCAAAAGGTGATAATGTTTTGGGGGATTAGCATTCTTGATGGAATTTTTTTTAATTTATTTTTTATTGGATATTTTATTTACATTTCAGATGTTATTCCCTTATCCCATTTCCCCCCACCTTCTGCCCAGGAACCCTCTATCCCATTCCCCCTCCTCCTGCTTCTATGAGGATGCCCCCACCTACCCCCCACTCCCACCTCCCCACCCTCGAATTCGCCGACACACATCCAGCCTTCATGGGACCAAGGATCTCCTCTCCCACCTATACCTGACAGGACCATCCTCCCCTACATCTACAGCTGAGCCATGGGCCCCTCCCTATGTGCTCCCAGGCTGGTGTTTTAGACCCTGGGTCTCTGGTTGGTTGGTATTGTTGCTTTCCTCCTGAGGTCGCAAACCCTTTCAACTCCTTCAGTCTTCACTCTAACTCCTCTGTTGGGAACCCCAAGATCGGTTCAATAGTTAGCTGTGAGCATCTGCCTCTGAGCTAGATTGTAATTCCCTGGGAGAATACAGAGGCTTAGGAATGCTAAATACTATTGGAATAAGAAGAGGCTTAGCAGTGATAAGTGTCGTGCCTCTGAGTAATTCTCTAAGATGCCAGTGCAAGACCTCTCAGTGAAAGACAAGTGAATAGGGGTGGGGGTGGCAATTCTGATTTGCTAGAGCAGGAACTGTAAGGTTTCTCAAAACTGCGTGGTCCATGGAACACCCATGACAGCATAAGAGAGAGAATCTGGACTTTCAAGTTTCTTTCTGCCTTAACTGGTCCGTGTGCAACTAAAAGGGAAGGATATTTGTGCCCTTGTATGACAGAAAAAGTAAACAGGCAGTTTTAATTTAATTTTATATGGAGACTGATCCTACTTACAAATGCTTCAGATTGACTTAACCACCTTTTCAAGACTCCTTAATAGGGTATCATTTGGCAGCTAGGTTTCAACATAGGGATTTGAAGGGTCTCATAATACATTCAGATCATTGCAGTATTTATAGGGCTGGTAACTATGGACTTTAGAACAAGTCTCAGCAGCTAGTTAATTTTGTGTGACTGAACAGTTCACCTATTCTCGTCCTTGCCCTGAGTAAACCCTGTTCTGTTTTCCATTTCTGTGAATTTAGTTATTTCATATACTTCATGTAAGTTGAGTCATGTAGTATCTGTCCCTTTACAGCTTATTTCACTTAGCATAGTATCTTTCAGATTCTACTGCAATAGCCCAATTTTCACAGCTGAGTTTGAGTGATTCCTTTCTTTGTGGTGTCCCTTCTTGTCCCATTAATCCAGCAATACAAGTTGAAGGCCTGCATGGCTACTCTCTGCAGAAGCTAAATAATGAATTCTAGAAATCTGGCTAAACCATATGCCTTATAGTAAATCTAATCTTAGGTAACAATTGATTATGATGGGCAATCATGTACATGACATAGTTTAAATCTCTTCAGTTCTCATGAGAACTCTTTTCCATGAATGCCCATTTCCTTGAATATATAGCAAGGCCACTGGCTGCAGATGAAGGGTATTTGAGAGGATTCCATATAAGCTTTTCTCGTGTGCATCGTATGTCATGGATGACTTTCATGCTCACAATAACAGGTCAGGAAACGTTCGGCAACAAGCCATGTGGTTTCTTGTACTCAACTGTGAGCCAGTTTTTAGACAAAGAACATGCAGAAATGGGATCAGAGAGATCCTCTGGATGTTTTGATGGTCCTATAGCCCTTGAAGCAAACCTGATCTTGTATGTAGTGACGGCCTTCAATGAACTTGCTCATCCCTCAGTATTACCCAGTGCATTACTCTTTAATTCATGAATAACTTGGGCTATAAGACTTGATTAATATTTGAATGCCTCTGACTTAACCTTGGTGCCAGCTTTAGAACTGCCCCATAATATGGACTAGGCCAGTACACAGATAGATATTAGCAAATGACTTTCAATACTTCATGAGGAAAAAAAAATCTCTTAGATGATTTTTGTGCTCAGACATAAGAACTAGACGTTTGACTATTTCATTCTGCCATTAGTTACAGTGTGTATTTCTGGTCTCAGCTCTATCTAATGTTATATGAGCACATAGATATCCAATGTTATCTGAGCAAACAAATTAGAATTGTAGTATGCCATTGTAGATCACCATTCTTCCACAGTCCCTTAACAATTGTTTCCACTTAGTCCCCTACTCAAGTCCAAATACTTTTGGTCATGCTTTGGTGACCAGGAGTCAATATGATTCTTAGATTAAAAGGAAATAAACCCCATGACAAAGCCAAAGCAACTAGATTCATCCTGCTCCTTGGAAGTGCCTGTATGATATGTATTTGTATGGTTTTGAGAATGATATTAATTGCTCCAGTCCATGTAATTCCCAGGTCTTGGAATTTTAGCTGGAATTAGTGGCTTGCCTCTATCTGTCACTCGAGCTTAACTCCTCTGACCTTCTCCTCAGAGAGGAACTCTGATAATATTAGTTGAAGCAATTTACTCGCCTGCTTTGAATGTTTATTGAATCAAAGTCTCATCTCCTGAAACTACAGCAATTATGTTGGCAAATTCAAGTAGACTCTGGCAATGCAGTAAATTTGCACTGACTTCTCTGCAGTGACAGTGCAAATTATGTCCACTTCTTCATGGAAACTACCACAAAAAGGAAAGCACCGGCCTAGTTTATGACAAGGGGTCCCCTCTGGCCTGGGGTACTTCCCTACATGAAAGACATCCCATAATGATCCTTCCATCTCACCCCCGGCTTCTCACCTTTGGTCCTTCCTCATGGCATATTTCAGTCTTCCTAGTTTCCTTGTGGCCAATTCAGAGCGTCATTGTCTCCAATGAGTGCTCCAGAACGTGGAATACTTCTCTGTAGTACAGTAAATCTGGGGAACTATGCCAGTCAGTCCCAGCTTGTTACCCAAGTGCTCTCACAGAGTCCTTGGTCAGCACAGATTTAGCATCGTTCATCCGTTCTCTTTCATAATTTCCTTACCCATGGGAATACATTCAGGCTGGTGCCCAAGTACTTTTGTTTTTGACTTTTGTCATTTGATTCCATTTCTTCCAGACTACAGCCCTTATAAACTTCGCAGTGACTGTTAAAGAGGGATGGGAATGTCAAAATGACACCTCACCCTATAAATGTAAATATTATCACACCATTTCTTACTGGACCTGTACTCAATATGCTGGGGTTGCAACTCAGTGTTCCCCTAGGAGTAGAAGACTGAAAGAAAATATTGAGTTGAAAAGAAAGGAAAGTTTCAGGGATTAGGGAGGGTACAGGGGGAACCTTTCAGACTGTTTTTAATACAGTTTACATTGCTGAGTGGATGGGTGATGATCCCTTACCTTCTTCTCATTTCTTCCCTCACATCCTTTTTTCTTTTTGTTCTGTTCTGACCACTTCTTATTATGTAACCCCTTAGGTTTTCTTGGAGTCTGTAATTCCATTTATGTCTCCTGAATATTATTTTCTTGTCTTCCAAGGAGCTAGATTATGTAAGAGACCGGGAGAAGTAGTTCCTCTTGATTACAACACCTTCTATTACCCTAGTCAGGAACAGTAATCAAAGTGTTTCCCTAGTTTTCAAAAAGCCTGTAGCCCCAAGAGCTTCAAAATCACCAATTAGTTCCGGGGTTGAGGCACTTGTGGGACACAGAGAGCATGCAACTAAAATGCATTAAAGAGATTCCCCGTGTTCAAACCAGTCACTACAGTTGATCATTGTAGTATAGGATGAATCTCAGTAGCAATGAAAATAACTTTATGGCTCTGGTCACCACAACATGAGGCACTGTATTAAAGGGTTACAGCGTTAGGAAGGCTGAGGACTGCTGCATTTAGCCTGTACTGAAGAAATTCTTACAGTTTTATATTCCCTCTCTAGTTTTACACCGTGCCACATGTACTGTACGTATTATATTGTCTTACACATCTTTCCATTGTTCTGCTGTAGTTATATAATTTTTCTTTTTACCTTCCTAATTATACTCTTTGATTTCGAGCTTCCTTTACTACCCTGAGGGCTTATTTGAGTCACTGGCATGCTGATTAATATTATCAGCCATTTTTGGAAAAGAAGCATAAAGTGAACTCCTCCCTCTCTCCCTCCCTCCCCCCCACCTCGATTCCCCCCCCCCCTCTCTCTCTCTCATCAAATTTCCAGCCTGTAGCATGAGACGGCTGGGAACAGTGCTGTTGGACTGACTTTCCCAATCTGCACCCTCCAAAAGTTTTTCTGCTGTTTGCTTTAAGGGGAAGGTAGCTACAGCTACAAAAAATAGAGAAAATAAAAATAATTGGAAAAAAAGGAGAAGATAAAAGGGTGCTATAATGCATGCTGTTAAAATTAATCCCCTGTTCATGGTCTATTTTAATGGCTTAGTATCTAGCTACCTTCCACTATACTAAAAAATGTAACCATGAAACAAAATTCATTTCTTATCACTTAAGTAAAGGCAGGTTGCCAGAGCAGAGAAAAAGGTTTATTTTGGAAGCTGAAGATGATAAAGACTCATCAATAGATGCCATCTTGTCTAGAGTTGCAGGCCCAGGGTTAGCATCAGGAGCTGTGAGCAGGCCCAGGGTTAG
>NW_021620751.1:2196733-2197061 GCF_004785775.1 Grammomys surdaster
CATCAGGAGCTGTGAGCAGGCCCAGGGTTAGCATCAGGAGCTGTGAGGAAGGGTGTCAGAGAGGCAGTTGCCACTGCAATTTACGGATGTCACAGTTTCTGCCTTTCTGATGCTTGAGCTGATATCTGAAGCTTACAGTTCAGTAGGGTTCTGTAAAGCTAAAAGAAAATGACTGTTGGGGGGGATGGAGTAAAGAACTCTGGGAGGGAGAACTGGGAGGAGGCAATATTTAGATGTAAATAAATAAAATAACTGATTACCAGTAATAATAAGAAAGAGATAGGAAGGAAGGAAGGAAGGAAGGAAGGAAGGAAGGAAGGAAGGAAGG
>NW_021620751.1:2197071-2245670 GCF_004785775.1 Grammomys surdaster
AGGAAGGAAGGAAGGAAGGAAGGAAGGAAGGAAGGAAGGAAGGAAGGAAGGAAGGGAGGAAGGAAGGAAGGAAGGAAGAAAGGAAGAAAGGAAGAAAGGAACAAAGAAACAAAGAAAAGCAGACAGACAGACTAACAGGTTCACCTCTGGGAAGAAGGCCAGTATCTTGGAATCAAAATGGCTTTCAGGGCCTTTGTGAGAGTTTCTTGAATCACATTTTATTTTCACTTTAAAATTCCATCCTCTTCTATTTATATATTACATTGAAATAGAAGACAGAAGTCAACTAGATCTTCAGTTCATATTGTAGTTTTGATAAAGGATCTTTAAATCAAATAAGGAATATAATTAATTAGATTTAATGTGCTTATTTCAGACTCTATAAAATGGACTAACTCGGTGCCTAAGTTTTATGGATAGGCGCTAGGTACAATTTGGATAAAACTCTAGCTGTGTGTAATCCAAAGCTACGGAGCACCTGCCAAATGTAGGTATTAAGGAAGTGCTCATTTAAGTAGTGGGGTATCATTTTCTTTCTTAAACTTAATGTGAAGTATTGGGGTAACTTCACATCGTGGAGAGATGTGCCTTTGTATTTTCAATTGTTAATTCTGTATCAGCAGAGAAGTAAATGCTGGCAGGATTTTGGTATTGTAACTCCTATGGCTCATCATTGGGTTTTTTTTTTTTATTTTTGTAAATATTCATCCTTCCTCTACTGCCTAAGGCAATCTAGAATTATTTCAAAGATTGTCTTGCTGCTGATTGGCTACAGTAAAGAGCTGACAGTCAATAGCTGGACAGGAAGCAGAGGGTAGGACTTCTGGGCAGACAGACATGGACCACAGAGGAACAGAGAAAGGCATAAAGCTAGCTAGCCATGTAACAGTAGGCAAAGATAGTCATAGTCAGGTTACATTAAATAAGGTAGCTGGAGACTGTCCCAGCTGAAGGCCCAAGCTTTAAACTAGAGGAAGAAAGAAAGAAAGAAGGAAAGAACAAAAAACTGTTATAGTTCATGTATTTTAGTTCTTTTCCTAAGACTAGTTTATTGCACGTTCAAGTGTTAGTTTATTTACAGATACATCCTTTTCCTGAGGAAAGCCATAAAAATCTATATTTCTTTTGGGTGACCAAGGAAATAGACTAACAGAATCTCACCCATTCAGTGATTTCATTCAGAAGTGTCATCTGTAACAAAGCCCCATTGAGAAATGAATAAATAACTTATTCATTAACTTATGTGTGGTTCTCAAATTAGTATTGCTTTAGAGTTAAGTAGAAGCAAGTAAAAGTAGAAGATTACTTAGGCAATAAATCCACAAAAGGAATAGCATCCAAAATCAAGCATCGGATATGTAAAATGTAACTCAGTTCTATTGTAATATTTATAGGACAAACATGTCTTGTCCAGTAATACATGTACATTTGCCAAATGTCCGGAAGAGATTGTGAAAGTCCCTAATTGCCTCAAAGGTTTTCAAAGTGTCATCCTATCAGCTTAGTAGTTAATCCACTTAAATTTACATCTACCCACATAAAGTTCCTAGCATTACTCTTAAACGTGAATATAGGAGTTTAATTTTTATAACTCTGTCTAATAGTTGGAATACAGAGGTGACTCTCCATTTTCAAAACACTTAGAAATAATCTCATCCGATTACTAGACAACATAGAGGCTTTTCTGATGTCCACCTGTCTTACAAGGACAAGTGGGTTTTGACAGATAAACTATGTTCAGAAGTGAAATATAAAGTATACCAGGGAATCCACTCTAATGATTGTTATACATAGCACAAAGGAGCTTCCAGTTAAAATCCTAATAAGACAGATACCATATTTATAATTCAGGTCCTTGTAAAACTGATGGATTACTGAGAGCTCATTCAAATTCAGTGATATTGAGACAATGCTTCTCTTATTAAACATAGACGTTACATTCTACCAATATTTCATTAATATTTTTTTCTGCCTCTCCTTTGTTAAGGTCCACCATGAGTGAAAACTGGGACTCAAACTCTTCAGAAAGCTGGAATCGCATCTGGGGTGGCAATGACACACAGCATCACTGGTACTCAGACATCAACGTCACATATGTGAACTACTATCTCCACCAGCCCCAAGTGGCAGCTGTCTTCATTAGCTCCTACTTCCTCATCTTTTTCCTGTGCATGGTGGGAAATACTGTCGTTTGCTTCATTGTCATAAGGAATAGACACATGCACACAGTCACAAATTTCTTCATCTTAAATCTTGCAATAAGTGATTTACTGGTTGGAATATTCTGTATGCCTATCACATTGCTGGACAACATCATAGCAGGTATGTTGACTTGTATGCTGTATAAAGATGATCTGAGAAAAGTTTCCACACATATCCAGAGTCAGAGCAGAGTCATACATTCATTGACACATACTTACTGAGTTCCTGGAAGTGTTCCAAGTATCTGTCTTTGTAAGATGAACATTTCTAAACAAAACATGTAATAAACAAATAGATGTATAGGTTTGAGAATAAGAACTTCTCTCTGACATGTCTGGTCCCAGGTTATCACTTCTCTGGTACCACTTTACATTTCTAGAGGTGCAGGGCAGTGTATTTCCTAATCCCAGTAAGGTCTTCATTCAGAGTGCTGATTTAGTACTGTCGTATTAATTGAGAATCGACATTTGATATATTCACATTCCTATCTATGTATGAAAATTATTAAATCATCTCAGCATATCAGAGTTATCCAAAGTAGGACAAGCTATATCGAAGCGCATATCTGCTCATGGCCCTCAGTTTTCTGTCATATTTATTTTAAATTAAATGATTACTTTACTATTTTGCATATAAATCATCTCTCTGTGTCCTTGATTTTGCTTCCCAGTGGTTAGCCACTTGAGTAATCTCCTGTCTTTATTTTTGGTAATATATCTAAGTAACATGCAACTAATGTAATTTTATGTTTCTCAGCTGCATAAGACAGAAATTTGAATTTGGTAATCCACTTACACCACACAAACAAGCATGGATTCACATGCTTCACCACCTCTGTTGGCCCGGGCTAGGACTAGCTTGGTGATTGTTAGCTCTCCCCACTAATGATCTCTCAGGGCTTTCCACGTCTCTTTGTCTTTGGTCCTCTGTTTTCTGGATGCACAGTTTTGTTCTACTTTATTCCTTCCTAAGAAATAGTACATTGTGATGAAACACTTCTGAGAACTTACACATCCATAAATGTCTTTCCTTCACTTTCACACTTGATTATAGTTAGCTACGTGAACAATTCTGGGCTGGACATTTTTCTTCTCAGAATTTTAAAGGAATTGCTCTCTTATTACTTCTTGGAAATGTTTGAGTTACTGTTGAAAAATTTGACTCTTGCTGTCTTTCATTTAAGTTGTATATTTTTCGCCCTGAAAGCTTTTTGAGTTTTCTTTATCCCCCAGTGTTCTGAATTTTACAAAATTAGGGTCGGAAGTTGCTTTTGTATAGTTTATTTATTGCATTGGATACAAACTATTCCTTTCAATCTGAAATCAAATGTACTTCATCCTGGAGAATTTTCTCGGCAAAGTCTTTTCCCTTCTTTGGATGTGTTCTTCACAAGGAAGAGGTCAGGGGGCTCCTTTCCATTATTTCTCATTCAATGTATACCTCTTGTTTTTCAAAGATGTGTGTGTATATAGTGTGTGTTGGGGGTGGGGTATACACCTATAAAATCAACATATTAGCAATCCAGTCAGGGGGACTACAAGTTAAATTAGTTCAATGTGGTCTACATGAAGCCACTGTACCCCAAATCCAAGGATTTGAGAATAGACAGGTTGCTTAATGGTTAAGAGCAGTTGCAGAAGACCTAGTTTTAGTTCCCAGCATCCATTGTTGGTTGGCTTAAAACTGCCTATGAATCTAGCTTCCAGGAGATCAGATGCCTCTTGTAGCGTCTGTGAGCACCTGGATTCACCAGTATGTACTTATACATAGACACGCTCATATTCTTGATTTTAAAATTATAATAAGCCTTTATTTTAATCCAAAAGCTAAGTATGTAGCTCAGCTCAGTGTCAGCATGCTTGCCTACCCTGTGTAGAGCCCTCGAGTTAATCCGGAACACTGTGGAAAGAAAAGGTTTTCCCAACTTTCATCTGAGTTCTTCCCTTTTATTGTCTTAAATCACTTGGCCTTATTGTTTTTCCTGTATGTAACTCTACTATCATTTTATATTTTTGAGATTACTGGTAACATCTTTATTCTGTTTTTGTGTGAGTTTTCTATTACATAGTCCTTTCTTACATTCCCTTTAATTTATATTTGAGGTTTTCTTAGTATTAGGGACCATTTAATGAGGATCTCTACATGTTCAATAGACTCACCAAGGAATCTAACTTTATAATCTAGACTGCCTGCGAGGCTGAAGTAGGGAGATGTGAGTTTGAGGCCAACCTGAAGAAGATGGTGAGACCTTGTCTCTGAAAGCAGAGTAAAAAAAATCAGAAAAGGCAAATTCAAATAGGGCCACTGTTAAAATACACTCATTTGTAGTATTTGTGCTAATAGAGATTAGATATGAATAATTGTTTTTTTGAGAAACCACAGGTTATTTTTTTAAATAAAATAGACTTTTAAGATCTAAAACCCAATGTTTAAGAGAAGCTATTTTTTTAATATCAAATAAATATTTAGAAGGTCAGATTGCTCAGATAAGCTTTATTGATTTCTCTGAGAACTGCCCTAGTCACTGAGGTTTAGGTAAGTAACTGAAATATCTGACTGTCATTCATGCTGAGGAGTCTCCACTATTCTGATGTCACTATCATGTTAGTCATACACTGTGCACATTTGTATCACATTCAATCCCCAGCTCCCCACAATTTATCCACTGCATTTCCAAATTAGCAAATTAATATCCTGCTTATTTTAGTCATTTAAAGCAATGTTTCTCAACCTGTGGATTGTGACCCCTTACAGGGTCAAACAATTTTTTCATAGAGGTCACCTAAGACTATTGGAAATGACAGATATTTATAATTCACAACAGTAACAAAATTGCAGTTCTGAAGTAGCGATGGAAATAATTTTACGGTTGGATCAGCACAGCATAAGCAACTGTATTAAACGGTTGCAGCATTGGGAAGGTTGAAACCATTGGTTTAAATCCTCACAACATAAGGTTTGATGGTTTGCACTCTGGAAACTTACCTAGGTTTAAATATTTTTAAGCCGGCTAGAGCAAGGTGTATAGTTGTGGTTTTTACCTTGTGTAGAGATGCCACAACTTAGAGAACAGAGCGTTCAGAATCTTTTCCAGGGGATTAAATACAGTATCAGGAGCAAAGTACTTGTTTTAGTGCCCAGGATGTAAGCATTATAATGCATAAGTCTTGCATTGTAGATGCTGCACTGAGGAAGTATGTTCTGTGTGGAGAAATTACTGAAAGCACTGAGATAACTTACTCTACAGCTGCTTTCATTTCTTGCCTTTTGTTAATATTTGCTGTATAGTGAGGTAAAATAATCCTCAAAGTCTATTCTATTCCCCATCCAGGATGGCCGTTCGGAAGCAGCATGTGTAAGATCAGTGGCCTGGTGCAAGGGATATCAGTTGCGGCTTCCGTCTTCACCTTGGTTGCAATCGCCGTGGACAGGTAAGTCAGTTCCAAACTGTGAGACCAGAAAGAGGTAATGACTTAGTTCCTACATCCTGTCACCACTACTAAATGGTACTGAATATACTCATACAACTACACACCTGCTTGTATTACTACAATTAAGGGGTACAAACCCCAAAATTATTGCTTCACTGACTATTTATAACAAATTATGTAATTTGTATAATTACATGTATTTTTTTCAGTTCTTAAAATGTTAATATTTTCCATGCAGTTATAGCTTGGGAATATAAATCAAGTGGGTATTTAATTTTAGAATCACTGATACATTGTTTTTCCTCTTTGTAAAAAGTATATTAACAAGGCCAGTTGGACCTTCCATGTTTGTCATTATGAACTACATCACATTTTTGGTAAGAGATACATGATTTTTTTTACATGTGCTCAGTCAATAAATGCATCACATTTTTTCACAAAGCACATTTAAAACAAGGGTGTCCTACAAGTGAATGTCATAATATTAATTAGGGAATCTCTACAGTGAATGGAAGCTGTACTATCATTTGTATTTCTACTTCAATCTTAAGTTTAAAAAATTTACTTCCACTTACAGTTGGTACGTAAATGTCCTTAAATTCCTTGAGCAATATTTGTGACATAACACTGGAACTGACTCTAAAAACCGTGGCTCTCTATTTTTGAAGGTAAATGAGAAAATCAAGCAATTTATGATGTTTCTTAGTGGGTAATGTTAGATTAAAATGAATGAAGCCAGACTGCATAAGTCAATGATTCAATTTGTATACATTTCAAAGCCATATACTGCCTGAGAGATTGCACAAAGATACACATAGTATATGAAATCTAAAACATTCCAGACACAGATTAATGCTGGAAAAGCAGAAGTACATTACAGGAGGGGTAACTAGCAACTTCAGAATGTCTCTGCAAACAGGAAGATAAATGAATATGGAGAGCTGCCAAGAGGACTGCAGCCTTAATGTTTGCTGTGACACAGAATGCTCTAGAGAAGCGAAATAACACGTGTTTGGTCTGAAGAACGATGACCCTGAAGGACATTGTGTATTTTCTTCCACTTTTTTGTGCTTGAAAATTTAAGGAGGTAACTTGATAAATGAATGCAAAATTGTTTTATTCTTTTGCATAGCACAGTGCCTTGGTCTTCAGCAGGTTATTGGCTTTTTGATTGTATATTTTACATATATTTCCATGTAGTGTTTTGTCAACCTTAACCAAGCTAACAAGCTAGAGTCATCTGAGAGGAAGGAACTTCAACTGAAAGAAAAATGCCTCCATAAATTCCTCCTGTAGGCAAGTCTGTTTGAGGGGGTTCTTGATTAATAATTGATGTGTGTGTGTGTGTGTGTGTGTGGGTGTGGGTGTAGGTCATTGTGGGTGGTACTGTCTCTGAGTAGGTAGCCCTAGAATGATTAAGAAAAAAAGTTCTTGAAGCTAGTATGTAGCACTCTCTCATGGTCTCTGCTTCCAGGGTTCCTGTCCTGAGTTCCCTCAGTGATGGAGTGTGTCCTGAGAATTATAAGGTGAAATAAATCCTTCCCTCCCAGATTGATTTGGGTTGCAATCTTTTGTCTGCTGTGTTTTATTTTTTTACGATGGGGTATCAGTGGATAGCCTTGGCTGGACTGGAATTAACTATGTAGACCAGGCTAGTCTCAAACTCATAGAGATCTATCTGCCACTAAATTTTGAGTGCTGGGGTTAAAGGCATGCACCACCATGTCCTGTCTTGGTCATCATCTTTATCATGGCAATAGAAATTCTAAGACAACATATGTTTGAAGTTTTTTTTCAAAGTTATAACTTTAGTTTCATTCATTTCATTTCTAAGAATCTGGAGAAGGTACCAATATTACATAATAATATCAAATTATCACTCTTATTTTATTCATACATTTTAATCTTTGACAATTTCATACATGTATGTGATATATTTTGATGACTCTCTCTCTCACCACCTCTCTTATCTCTGCTCCCACCACTACCTGTGTCCCTTCCTTCTTTTCTAAAAATCTCTTTCCCATACTTAGGACATGCTATTTTATTTTGTGTTGCACAGAGTTTGGTGAGACAGTTTATGTGACCATGGCTTTGCAACTATCTTAGAGCCTTGTGGGGATCACCAGTGAGTACACAGTGGATGCCAACCCTCACCACTTCCAGAATGTGCTAGTAGAATATACTCAGCAGTAAGTCATGTGACCCCTTTTCCATCCACAGCTCTCTGCTGGATGGGCCAAACTTGTACAGACACAATACTACCAGATATAGCTGCTGTGAGCTCATGATTGCTGTGACCATATCATGCTTTGAAGATGGCCTTTCTCCATGTCTCCTGAGCCTTAAGGGGATAGAGCAAAGGTCTTCTTTTTTTTTTTTTTTTTTTTTTTTTATTGGATGATTTATTTACATTTCCTATGTTGTCCCCTTACCCCATCCCCCACCACCCCCTCGGAACCTCCAATCCCCTCGCCCCTCCTCCTTCTTCTCTGTGGATGTAACCTCTATCTACACCCCCCCCACTCCCACCTCCCCACCCTCAAAATTCCCACCCCCTGGGGCATCCAGCCTTCATGAGGTCAAGGTTCTCTTCTTCCACCTATGCCCAGCAGGGCCCTCCACTTTTACATATTCAGCTGAAGCCCTGGATCCCCCCCTAAGTGCTCCCAGGCTGGTGGTTTAGACCCTGGGAGCTGTGGTTGGTTGGTATTGTTGCTCTCCTCATGGTGCCACAAACCCTCTTCTTAAGTCTGAGTCTTCAACTATCAATTATTCTTAGCATCCAATGAAGCTATGACTATCTGCATTCATCAACATTCTTTGAAGAGGACCTTCTCTAAAGTTAAGTTTGAACATAGCCATTGTCAGTGGTTGTAAATAAAGGTACCCAAAAGGATGCTTGATGCTGTTTCACTTTAGCTAAGCAGCAGTAATAGGTTCCTCCCTTGGACCTGCAACCTCTTGAATCAGGGCTTTTGACTTGGTGTAGAATACCAGGCAAGGGTTCCATCTGTGGAGTGGACTCAGAGTCAGTTCCAGAGGGGAACTGGTTTCACCCCTAACAACTGTGTTACTATTTTGCCAATGAGCACATCTTGCCTGGCAAACTGGTTAATAATGTTCACAGCTGAGTAAGAAGTTTATGTCCTAACATCCTCTAGCACCCTGCAGAGCACCATCTGGCACTACATAAGCTAGCCCAAAGGGAGAAAGCTTCCCAGCTCAGTTCTAGCTTCATTGCTCTATATCTTGCATGTAAGGTATGTGGCATCTTCAGCAACAAAGTCTTACTGTGTCATTGTTTATTTACAATGTATCACAGAAGTTAACTTGGAATTTATTTTCAGCCGTTACTTCCTTTATCTGCATAGCTGTCTACCAAGTAATAAAATCTGCTTTAGAATCTCACAAAAACAAAATGTATATTTAATAGGTGATAGTTTCTAAAATGATAATGTTGCATAATAGCAAATACATATTACAATTCATTATAATCCACATCCAAAAATAATAAGAATCACAGTAATAAAAGCAGTAAAAATTCCTTAACAGATTTTGAATCACCATGCTCAACAAGGAATAGAGAAGGAGTCTTCATCAGATTTTATAATGGTTCTTCTCAGATCCATATAATTGTGAAATATCCAAAACCGCCTCTTGATGTAAGGCGTTAATAATTTATTACTCTTGTGATTCTGTGGGCTGAGTGAGCACTTCTCTCAGTCTCCTGCGCCATAGATCACTCACACGGCAGCGTTACTCTGAATTAAATTGAGACTGATGTATCTAATGTTCCCCAGGGCCTTTCCCCATGTGCTTCTCATCCAATTTAAGTTTCTTGGAACCTGGAAGCTGCATTTTCAGAAGAAGCATTCAAAAGGACAGCCCTGATGTGCATTCTTGTTAATGTCTACTAGCCAGAACACATTCCATGGCCAAGAACAGAAATGAAATATTGGGAACATTAAGAACCTGAGGGGGAATTGGTTCATGGATTGCTACTGACAAGCTCTCTCCTGCAGTACAGTAGATCTGGCTGTCTACTGAACTTACTGTTCTGGAATCCAACTGCTTGGGTTGAAATAATGCATAACAATGAACAAGATCGTAATTTTCCTGAATCCATATATTCATATTTTAATTTGTAATATTTAAAAGAACTTCTCATAAAAGCTCATGGTACTAAGTCTATGGCCGAGTACTAAGGGGCTGTCTATAGATGAATAGTAAAAATTCAATATATTCAAATGTGATACAATTACTATCTTTTCTCATGAATAGCATCTCATGAGATGGCATGAAATGAAACAGCATTCATTTTACTTTGAATTAAAACATATCTTCTGTCAGTTACATAAGTTGGTGTGCCATGCTACATTACCACAGTGCTAACTCTCTGTGCTTTCGAAGAAAATGTAGATAGACGTCCTCACACTTGTTGACGTAGTGCCTCACTGATCTGTACCTCTCCTTGCAGATTCCGGTGTGTAGTCTACCCCTTTAAGCCAAAGCTCACTGTCAAGACAGCTTTTGTCACGATTGTGATCATCTGGGGCCTGGCCATCACGATTATAACTCCATCTGCAATAATGTTACATGTGCAAGAAGAAAAATACTACCGTGTGAGACTCAGCTCTCACAATAAAACCAGCACGGTCTACTGGTGTCGGGAGGACTGGCCAAGACAGGAAATGAGGAGGATCTACACCACAGTGCTATTTGCCACCATCTATCTGGCTCCACTCTTCCTCATTGTTATCATGTATGCAAGGATTGGGGCTTCCCTCTTCAAGACTTCAGCACACTGTACAGGCAAGCAGCGCCCGGAGCAGTGGCATGTATCCAAGAAGAAACAGAAGGTCATTAAGATGCTGCTGACCGTGGCCCTCCTTTTCATCCTTTCCTGGCTTCCCCTGTGGACTCTGATGATGCTCTCAGACTACGCGGACCTGTCTCCTAACAAGCTGCGTATCATCAACATCTATGTCTATCCTTTCGCCCACTGGCTCGCCTTCTGCAACAGCAGTGTCAACCCCATCATTTATGGTTTCTTTAACGAAAATTTTCGCAATGGTTTCCAAGATGCTTTCCAGATCTGCCAAAAGAAAGCCAAACCCCAGGAAGCCTGTGCCCTGAGAGCTAAACACAACATGGTCATAAACACCTCTGGCCTGTTGGTCCAGGAACCTGCATCTCAGAACCCACGTAGGGAAAATTTGGGATGTGGAAAAAGTGAAGACAATCCCACACAGGAAACCTTTATGGAGGAAATGGGGGAAGCTACTAACACTACTGAGGCTTAAAAAGATAGTGTGGACCCCAGTGCTATCCGATGTTATATGGTATATGAGTGTGGATATGTCTTTAAATATTGTTGCTTGTTGTGGCTTTGCATTTCTCATATTATGATGGAAATATTTACTGAGAGCCCTCTTTGTCAAAAATGAAAGTATGAAAGTGATCATTCTAACCAGCCTCATGGTACATGAAATACTCAGTGACTTTCATGTTTGCCTGAAATGTTTCAAATGTCTGACCATTCCCATTTTAACAATTTATTTTATATGAGTCAAGTAAATCAAGCATGTGTGTTTATTTTTGTAAGTCTGTCATTTTATCTGTCTGTCTCTCTATCCACCTTTCCTTCTGTCATCCATCATCTATCTATCTGGAACAATGGCTCTCAACTTGTGGGTCACAACCACTTTGGAGATCAAGTGACCCTTTCACAGGGGCCACCTAAGACTATCAGAAAACACATGTATTTATGTTATATTCACAACAGTAGCAAAATTACAGTTATAAAGTTGAAATGAAAATGATTCAATGATTGGGGTCACGACAACATGATGAACTGTATTAAAGAGTCACAGCATTAGGAAGGTTCAGAACCACTGGTTGAGAAGAACACACATCTCCCTAAATTGCGCTGGATATACTTTGCATGAGAGTACATTTTGTCAATTATAATTGATTTTGTATTTGAAATTAATGTGCTTTGCTTTTGAAATGGGTCCAGCCTTTGAAGAAAACTATTGCATTACCTGAAGTCTTTGTTATTGATTTCTCATTCCTGTCAATCAATCTGGGTTACTCTTAATGCAAGATGCTGCAAGCCCATCAGTAATAATGGCCCTGGCTACTTCACTTTATGTGCTAGAACTGCAATACCAAGGAAGGAAAATTATATGTCTTATAATTTAAAAGGTTTTTTTTCTTTAAAATCTATGAAGTTAAAAAATCATAATACTCAGTAGAAGTTACTGCTGGGGCTTGAGCAATGACTCAGTGGCCAAGCCCATTTGTAGCTTTTGTAGGCTGACTACCATTCCCTAACTGGTGGTGGTTCACAACCATCCATTACCTAAATCCCAGTGTATCTAAACCCTTTGCTGACTTCTCTAGATACCAGGCACAGATTTGGGGCATATATACCCAGGCAGTCAAACATCTTATACACATAAAAATTAAATACATCTAAGAAAGTTCTTAAAAGAAATGACTGTTGACTTCTTAATATTTTCATAGGTTTGAGATCTGTGTTTTAAGAGAATGTCCAAGCAAAAGACAAAATCCTTACATAGTAGAGCAGGTGGCAGGGAGCCACTTCTTTTAAGTTTCTCTTTTAAAAAGGGACATCAGAGCTGCTCAGCTGTTATCCTAATAGTTCCCTGGCATAGAGGCAGAACAAGCACCCTTTTCCAAACTTCCTACTGGAACCAATAATTGAAAATGCCACAAATAGATTTGATAACCCTGTTACCATCACACAGAGTAATTATTTCAAGAGGCAAGCTCATCTGGGGTAAGATAGGTCCCCAGAAAGTGGGCATTACAATAAAATAGTTTGCTTGTCAAATGAAAATAAATTCTGGATATTGAAATAGTATGTCCTTACAGTGATTGTTACAGTTCAAGTTGAAAGGTTTTCAACAGGCCAGCAGGAGTTAATTATTGAAGTTTGATCTGAACTGAGTGATGGCATGTTCCTTTCTGCCATCAGGGTGGCCAATCCTTTGAACATTTAGGTTAGGAATTTCTCCTTTTCTTCTTGAATTATTGAAGTTCTGCTTACGGTTGGTGAAATTAAACATTACAAATTATTCACCAGGGACTATGCCTTGCTGCTTGTGACTTGGATGGACATTTGACTGGCTTGTACTCAGAACACTTCCATAGCCCTCAGCTCCCATCTTCCTGTATGTCCACAGCTATGTTTCCTCATTGGCTCTTCTTTAATGGTTGTGGTACTCACTGCTAAATTATGCCTGTTGTGGTCTTGGCACTTGCAGCTCTTTCTACAATTGGCAGAATCATCTTCCTTAAGTAGAATCTAGGCTCAGCCTAGAATGTTTTGTGCTTTTTTTTTTTTTCTGTTTTTTTCCGGTTTTCACTTCCTGTGTGACCATTCTTTAACATCTGTTCAAGAGTCAAGAGGGCCCCCTCAGGAAGTCTGTCTGCATTCTTAGTGCAGGCAATTCCATCTGCATTCCAGCGCATTGGTGATGTCCAGCTCAGAGTAAATGGGAGCAACAAAGGGAAGGATGGAGAACACTAAAATGTCCAGACATCTATACTGTTTCGATTACGGAATCATAGCAGGGTATGATTACATTTGCCAGGGTAAGACTTCAGGAAAATACATTTTCTATAGCTATTTTTTTTTTGCATTTGCAAGACTTTGATCACAGTGACTCTGTGCATTTGCTATGACTAACAAGTCTGTGGCTAACAAGTGATGGGAGACAAGCTTGTAAAATAAAAAGCAGAGTGGTTATCACTTGCTATGGGGAAACCACTGCTATTTTGATTATATTATACTTATAAAAATATGACATAATAGTACAATAATGTTAATGTCATGTAAAGCAGTTTTCAAAATATACTTTAAGCCTCACAAAGTACTCTGAGGTATATGGTGTCTCCATTTTTCAGAGGGCAGCAGTGACTTCTGGTTATCTCAAGCTCTTTTTCTAAAACTACGTATATGCTTGAACATATATATGAGGGGCGCAAGACATGCATATAGTGTCTGCGTGGAGAGAAGAAGAAGTTGACGGATGCCTGAAGTTGCAGTTAATACATGGTTACGATCCACCTGAGGTAGATAATGGGAACCAAACTCAGGTTCACTGGGAAACAGAATGTGCTCTTAACTACTGAACTGTCTCTATGGTCCATGTTCCTAAAATCTCTAAAACAATTGAGACGTCAATATATATAACTCAAAAGGATTTTTAACATTTTACCCCAATGTTAACTCATCTCTGTGTTATAGTGGAGTTTGTTTTGAACTCATCAATCACTATTCTTTCAGTAGCTATTCTTTTGATGGTACAATGAACAGCTTTTATTTGTGGAATTTTGTAGAGTCTACAGGTGGTGAAAAGAAAGAACAGAATAAGTTATGTATGTCTTTCCTTTCATAAAGAAAAACAACTGGTTTAAAAACTTATTCTAACCAGCTCTGGGCTCAGCATGTCTATCAGCAGCAGACACCTCACACTCTTGAGGAATGACGAGATGGACAATCACAATAAAGGAGGTGAAGAGGCAGACATTCTTGAACATGCTTTCGGCTTTTACTGTGGTTTTGTCAGGGAGTTATCTGTGCACAGCCCGCACTGTGGCATGGCTGTCTCAGAGCAGCCTCAGCACGCACTCACTTGTCTTCCTCATCTTTGCTACCCTAAGAAGTGAGCACACCTCTGAGTTCACTGCTCTGCTTACTAGCCAATGCAGTTGAACATGGCTCTTTGTTTCTAACTAATTTATGTTTCTTCTTCTGACTCTTTGACCCACTTCGCGAGTTAGTTTTGTCTTTCCATCTATTTCTTTGTACCTTTTGTGTTTTAGTGATATCAGTCCTCAGTAGCAGGAAGAATTTTGTTTTGTTTTGTTTTGCGTTTTAAAGGCAGTATCACTTCATGGCAGCAGAAACATCACAGTTTATTTTTTTATTATTGTTGATGGTCTTAACTTGGAAAAAATATCCAAGTGTTTACCAACACTTGTATGTCTTTACTTTTTCTGTCCTTACCAACTCCTTGACCTCTTCTGGAGACCACCATGCATCGCACTGGCTGCCTGGCTAGCTCCTCTCTCCCCTCCCAAGTCCTCTTCTGATCCTGACTTCCTCACCTGTCTTCTGCTGGATGCGGTCGGCCCATTTCCCTTCACACACTGGCTCCTTCCCTTCCTGCAGGACTCAGTTCAAATCTCATCTGCTCACTTCCTCCATTGTAAATCTCATTATCTCTAATTAACTTGAAATCTCACTTACATACTTGTGTGATATCTGTATACTCTATCAAACAGTAAATATAAGGTTAAGAGTTTATCTCATAACTTACTTTATTTCTGGTCCTTAAGAGAGTATTTGGTACACAATAGATGAATGATAAATATTTGTTGAGAAATAAATTGAACGGTTACAAATACCTTATTTTTTTGTTTATTAATTATGTACAAGCCATATTTTATTTTCCATTGTTGAAAGAAACCCAGAATGCAATAGAAGAATTAGGTAATTCTGAAATGCAAATTAAGTAAAATGAAAGTCATTCCTTATGCTACTTTCATGCAGCAATCATTGTCCTGTCACTCTGGGGCATGTGCATGCTTTCATTAATAAGGATATGATTCTGTGACATATGTTTTATACTGTTTTATTAGTTAGATGTATCATAGATATGTTTCTATGTTGTTTAAGGGTTTCCCAAATATTTTCATTAATTTCAGTGCCATTCCATTATTTACTAAGCATCTCTGTAGTTGGAAATGTCACCAAAGTCTTCATTTGTAAAGTGTGTAATTATGTAAAAATCTCATAACAATGAGAATATTGCAGCCTCTCAGAATAGACTGAGAAGAAATGAAATTGCTTGGCTAACATTTCTTAATGTTGTAATGTTCATTATAAAATACCATTTAATTCTTTAGAAACACTTTATATGCATCTATGGTATAAGACAATTTGTTCGCATATGCTCTCAAATATTGCATTTTCTAGAAAACTTTTCTTTCTAATCTGTTTGGTGAGAATGTATTTCCTCATGAATTATGGTTTGAGTGGTTAATGTTTTCCACAGGTTCATGTGTTTGAATACTTGGTCTTATAAAGCTGTGTATGATGTCTTGTTAAGTTTAGAGAGTTTTCAGGCTCTAGGCTATGTAGCAGAAGTAGGTCACTGGGAAGAAGCCATGAAGATGGTATCCACTTCTGCTTCTTGCTCCATGCTCTCTGCTGCCTGATGCAATAAGGTGTCAACAAACACTGCAGCAAGGTCCTGCTACTGTGGACTAAGCATTTCTAGGTGCCATGTCTTTCCTACCATGATGAACTATAACCTTTGGAGCTGTGAGCCAAAGTAAGCCTTGTTTATCTTAAGATGCTCTGTTAGGTACTTTAATCAGAATGATGAGAAAGGCACACGGTGTAGAAAATGGTACTGAGAAGTGGGGTAATTTCTATGATAAACCTGCCTGTGTGGCTTTAAGCCTTTGGAACGGGTATTTAAAAGACATATGTAACAGCTTGAAGCTTGCCATGTGTATCTTAGATCCTGGAACTCCAACTATGGATATGGAGGGAAGGAAGATAGCACAGACACATACATACAGGCACAGTGAATCCAGGATCAGGTAGGCTTCTCTAACATTTAACCTGGAACCACTACATGGGGTTGATTTGTCTAGATAGGAGAGACTGTAGGCAAGCAGTCTCTGGCTGCAAACAAAGGAAGCTGCAGTTATCATTTTTATGCACACTGATCAGTTGTACATAAAACATGATCCATTGTTCATGTATACTCAGAACCCACCCCCCTTCCCCAAGGAGAACGTTACAACCCTTCTTGAGCCTAGTCCATAAAAGGAACTGTCTGGCCTTGGCAAATGTCTCATGGTTTTGAGCCCTGGAGTCCTGAAAAGGGCTATGCCCACATCAAATGCACATTCTTGCAGGACTTCACATACCCATGGCTTGCTCTGCTCCCTACAGAAGCTATGGACTAGAAAACACCTAGAATGTTGGGAGCAGAGTCATTTTGGTAAAAACTTGAAAGACCAGAATGCTGAGGGAAATGTGGACAGGCTATGACTAAGAGGTTTCAGAGAGGAACGGGACTGTATTGGGAACTCTGTTAGAAGACATGAGTGTTCTATTATTCCCATTAATGTGGCTCCTTTCTGTGACCCTCAAAATAACACTCAAGTCCTGGTCTAGCTGTTTTCCAGTGCTATTGGCCATGTGCATTGTGAGAATCTAGCACAGAAAGCAGAACAGGATGATGTGGGAAAGGTACCTTTGATAAATGGGGAATGGGCTTACTAAATTTGGAAAACTGAAGCAGGCAGATTGTCATGAGGTCAGGCTCATGATTGGCTACATAGTGAGCTCCAGACCACCTAAGCTACAGAGGAAGGCTTCATCTCAAATCAATAAGTAAAAGAGGTCAAGTTGTGGACAAAGTAGATACAGAGAAATATCTATAGGTGTTTAAGAGTACCACTACTTGGAAACTGTGCCCTTCAAATGAAGATAATAGCATGCTTGCCGAACAAGACTCCACTTGTGGGAAGCTCCAGCCTACACAAATGAAAACCCATTGAAAATACATTCATTTCAAAAGAAAACGGCACTACAGAGTATGCTGCTTAGACAAGTCCACCAAAAGGAAATGATTTTTAAAATCATCCAACTAGGCATTCAGAGGCCACTGTAGCTGTGTTGGAGGAGGGGAAGCTAAATCTCAAGCAGGCAGAAGAATTTGGTCTCCAACAGGGCCATACCTCCTAATCCTTCCAAACACTTCACCAACTAGGAACTAAGTGTGTAAATGTATGAGCCTGTGAGACGCATTCCTGTTCTAGTGACTACAGCAAAGAAGTGTGTTTCTCTGGGGTTTCCAGAAAGGAAAAGAGCCTTATAAATTCCTTGAATTTAGACCAGACAAATCTTTGTTGGATTTAAAACCTACAGGTTAGTAAAATTATGCATTCATTAAGTCACTAAATTAGCAGAATTTTGTTATGTCCATAATAGAAATACTATCAATTCTATGTAGGAGGGAGAAGAAGGAAATGGCCACCATAGTAGAGACAACATTATGTATCACCTTGGAACATGTGTGAATTGCCATAAAAAGTCAGTTGGTTAAAAAAAAAAATCTGGTTATAAGAAGCATACTACTAGAGGCTCAGAAGGAAATAAAGAACTGTTACCGTTAACTGGAAGAAAGAAGATCTTTGGTACACAGTGGCACAGTTTGAAAGGATTCTATCCTGCTTTGAGAAACACATTATTAACAATGAACTTAGACATTAATCAGAGGGCTTTTACAGTTACTGAGGGCTGAAGGGCTTAGTTTGTGCTAGCCAGTGGGCAGAGGGTGTTTTTGAGAACTGTGTTATTAGTGTACTTACTTGATGGTTTTGTTGGTCCTTCATGTAAAACTCTAAAGAGATCAATTAAGAAAAGGAACTGTCAAAAAGTAACAATGATAAAACAGAACCATAGCGTGATGATTTTGGAAATTCGGAGGCTGTATAAATCACAAATTCAGGATTTGCCCTTCATTGCTAGCTACTTGGTTGCATAAAAGACTCAACCTCTCCATAAAATCAGACATTCATTGCTTGTTACCAGCTGCATGTCTATGTGCAAGGGACTCAGTCTCCCCATCAAATTCAAGATTCCTAGATTGCTGCCAATTGCATAATTGTGTAAGGAACTTACTCTCTCCGTCAAATTCAGGATATAGTGCTCATTGCTAGTTGCATGATTATGTGTGAGGGGATTAGCCTCTCGAAGCATCAGTGTGCTCATCTATGAAAAATAAAAGAGCATGTGTTCACAGATGACATCTATGCCATAAAGCACTGGACAATGTTTAATCTTCTTATAGACACATCAATAATTTGCTTCACATACCATATATTTTGGTTGGTCAAGTCTATTTTTCCAAATCAATTTCAAAATGATATTCTAATATACTTATTGCACCTTGGATAAAAATTGTGATACCTGATTGTGAATAAGAATGGATATAAATAAAAATATTTTCCAAATAAAAATTTCTGTTTTTTTTTATAAAGTGTTTCTGACAAATAAATATGCTATGGTAGTGAAGGCCCTAAGAAGGTACCTCCACTTATTTTTATTCATGTGTATTTGTCTGTGCTTTCCTGTCTGGATGTGTGTGATGCATGTTCAGTGTCTGAGAAAACCTGAAGCAGGAATCAGATCCCTTGGAACTGGAGTTATACTTGGTGTGAGGGGTCTGATGTGGGTGTTAGAATGAAAATCATGTCCTCTGCGAGGACAGCAAGTGCTCTTAGATACCGACTTATCTTTGTGATCCTACTACTTTTATTTACTCCCCAAAATCCAAAATATAATGAATGTGCATAAGATTTCAGGTGAAATTCTTTACCAAGAATTATATTACTTAGCATTTTCCTTTAGTAATTGTTATATGGATTCCATTTTACCGAAAAAAATTAAGATTTTTAAAATGTATTTGGAAAATTATGTTGTAGCTACATCAGGATAGTCGTCTCTTTTTAAGACATAGTATGTTTTCATTATAATCAGAAATCTAACAAAAAGCACTTAAACCTTCCTGTTTTTGCATTTTGTTGATTGGACATGTTATAGTCTTATTGAGGTATATCTCTTTGTTAGACAAAAAACTGTGGGTCACGAAGGTATTTCAGGTGATAAGCTTGACCACAAGCCTCTGTGGAACCTTCACCTCCATAACAGTAATAAAGGCACCTAAGGCCTTCTGAAGTTTCCCTGTGTTCCTTTCTATGTGTCCTTTACTTCTAGGAAAATATAACATGATAGTTCCTCCCTTTCAGGATTTCCAGTATAAAATATCACATTGTTAACTATAAGTACCATGTAATATAGCATACCTTGAGTGTATTCACCTACCATGGCTTCTCTGTGCTTTTAGACTCCAGTATTGTATGTAAATATCACAGAGGCACTTTTTTGTCCTATCAGGTCTCATTAGGCTCTAGCTCAACTCTAGACAGTTCTGGTTCGAATACTTTAGCTATCTCCATCTTCCCCAGCAGTTCTCAACCTCAGAGTCCCGACCCATTCAGGGGTGTAACTGACCATTTTAGAGGAGTCACCTAAGACCGTCTGCATATCAGATATTTACATTATGATTCATAACAGTAACAAAACTGCAGTTATGAAGTAGCCACAAAGTAATTTTATGATTGGGGATCAGCACAGCACGTGGATCTGTATTAAGGCGTTGAAGTATTAGGAAGGTTGAGAATGACTGTTCTAGCCTGTGAGAATGTGCTCTCTTCTTTAAACCATTCTAACCATCTTACCATGACTACATAATCATAATGGAAATAAAACAGGACATGGCAACAACAACCATGAAGTCCAAACATGCCTAGTTATCAGTGGCTAAGAGAACATGGGGTTCCCAGGCACAAGTTAGATGAGGAGACAGTAAAGGTTTTGCTTGACTTCTCTAATCTAGAAAAACATTTCTGATGGACAAAAGGCTATAAGTGATCTCCTCCAGTGCAAATGATTATTTGCCTTCCAGATAAAGTTGTAAGTCAGTTCTCAGAGGCAAAGTTCATGAACTGAAGACCAGGTCCTCTTGAAGAATTATTTATACACCACTGAAAGTATGTATTAAAAATTTTATGCAATTTCTTTTCAAAGACAGACTTGTAGCCAAGACTAAATTTCCACTGGGAGAAAGAGTATGTCTGGATCTATGCACTGTAGACTTTAAATTGGTACTGTTCTGAAGGTGGGGGCAGAAATATGATTACACCTCCTAATTAACACTGAAGGAAATGTAGCCAAAGTCATTAACAAAGGGCTGGATCATAATGGGTCCTGATAATTACTCTCTACTTGTTTTTATGGTTTTAATTCCTCAGTGTATTTTTTAGGGTTGAAATATTTAGCAATTGGCAGATTCCTTCTCTCCGTTTCCAAATTTACAAAGTCAAGTGCATTTTTGTAGGAAAGGGGTGCCATTTTGCAAAACTTGGAAGGCACTGTTCCTTTCATGGCTAAAATCTAATAACAGGTGTAAAGCTTAATTTTCATCACATAGTTACTTCTTAGAATAAACTTTTCTCTCTGAAATTTTTAGAATATCCTATTTAACTTTTCTTAGAAATCATAGATAAGTTGACTTCATTCGTTCTTTCCTGTACATGTTAATCTTTTTATATAATTTTATCTTCTTGAGTGTAGATAGGACCTATGACTTTCTCCTAACCAAAACAGTATAGCAAAGGTGATCAAACATTGCTCTGTGCTCTCACACTTAAAAGAGATTCTGCTTTGACAGTAGACCTACCTCATCAGTTCTTGCTACCTGTGGAGAAGTAAGCTGTCTCAAATTCTCTAGTCCCAAGGAAGTAAAACTTTTAGAAAGAGTTGATTCAAATAAGATACAGTGATGTATATAATGTCATTTGTGGCAGCATACTTATGATCAAATTATGTAAAAGGGCTGCTTTTTTCTATCTTATTAGTGACAGTGTGAATCTTCCAGAATATTTATTTAATCATGTCTGTCTCATGTTCACAAGATGGCTTCCAAGAGCCCCAAACTCACCTCTTCATAGGTTAGAATGGTAGAAGTTTATCAGACATCCAGAGACAAGTCACATGTATGTCACTGAAGGAAGTGGTCACATCTGAAAAAAAATATAGGATTTGTGTCATACACACTACATGAGTCAGATAAGAGATTCCAAAGAATAAACAAAAGTATTGTTGGCCTGTTATATAAAGAAGAGAAATAAATTTTTGAATAGGCAAATTTCTACAATTGCTTCATATATCATTGCTATGCAACAAAACAAACCTCTTTCCTAATACTAGATTTTGAAAATTCCTCCACCTCATAAAACACAATTTTAACACATTCTAAAGGCAACTTTAAACCACTTCTAAAACAAGACAATACAAATTCATGTTCTGTTATAGTTATCCGAGCATCCCCCCCGACAAGACACCAATGTGTGTGAGTTGGTAATGGGAACAGAGATAAACCACTTAAAACTGGAGACAGTTTTAAGAAACAGTATCTACTTTATTATATGTGGGCAACCACTGTATGGTGGAAGCCCATGACTGTGATTGTTTAACATATTATCCTGGAATGGATAGTGAGCACTCATATCACCAGGGCCTCTATGTGGAAGGAGACATGGAGAATGTAGATTCATTTGCTGGGCAGCTATCGGCTTCTCATGCTACCTCAGAGTACAGTGTTCTGACTTCTGAGGCATTGTGTGCCCATGCTTATTATTTAGAAGCACAGTGTGCCAAGTAGGCTGGCTTCCAGGTTCTGCCTGCATTTTCTTCTACAGTGCTCAGCTGCTGAATCAACTACCAAGTCACAATGATGTTACTAATTGTGATCATAGATCTTCATGGTATATAACCAATAGCAAGCGGTCACTTGAATCATTCTTCAAACAGAAAGCAAAGCAAAGTATCCACTGCAACAGAATTACATACAGTAATCTCTGGTCTTCACTCTTGTCTCTAGCCAATCTGGAGGATTCTATTTTTAAAATGGGCATAGGTGAAGAAAATGACCCTGCTCTTGTCTGCATGGCTGCAGAAACTGTCCTGAGAAAATTTCAGTAAGTAGAAATTTCAGGCCTCTCTTTCTTTGGCAGATTTTTATCTGCTCATATTCTTAAACTCCATAGACTAGTTGTCAGAAACTTAGGTCTTTCAAGTCAAGATTATTGGGCCTGTTGCTTTATATCAGGTTCTCTTTGTTATTCTCTCTCTGACCTCAGTGAACCACTTACAACGCTGCACTTCTGCCAATGTGTTACAGAGAGGCATCTCCTTAGGTTGCAAGAGGTAGGAACTGACTTAAACTTACATTTTTAAAAAATACTTATTTTTAGCTCTGTGTGTATATATGTTTTGTTTCATGTATGTAAGTGCACCATGTAAGTACAATGCCTTTAAAGGCAGGAAGACAGTGTTAGATTCAAAGGAATTGGGGTTACAGTAGATTTTTACCAGCCATGTGGGTGCTAGAGTCCTATTCTGGGTCATCTTAATTCCTGAGCCATGTCTCCAATCCTTACTTGCTTTTTATTCATTTATTTTTGTTAGTATATTTCTCTAAGTGCTATCATCTATCTATCATCTATCTATCATCTATCTATCTATCTATCTATCTATCTATCTATCTATCTATCTATCTATCATGTATGTATTTATTATTTATTGGGTTTTTAAATTCTTTGTTTCTTTTTGGATTAGTTTATTTATTTGCTTTGCATACCAATAATAGCTTACTTTGCCTCCTCTCGTCCAAGTCCCTCCCTCTCACCTCACCTCCACACCATCCTTCTGTCCTCCTCCCTTTTTCCTCAGAAAAGGCTTGGAAAAAGGGAAGTCTCCCACGGATATCAACCCACCTTGACTATCAAGTTGCAGTAGGTCTAGGAACATCTCTGATTGTGACTAGACAAGGCAGCCCAGTTAGAAGAAAGAGATCCAAAGGCAGACAATAGAGTCAGAGACATCCCCTGCTCCTGCTGTTAGGAGTCCCACCTGAAGACCAAGCTGCACATCTGTTACATATGTGCAGAGAGTCTAGGTATGTCCCATGTATAATCTCTTTTTCAGTGGTTCAGTGTCAGTGAGCCCCTTTGGGCCTAGATTACTTGATTCTGTACATTATCTTATGGTGTCTTTGACGTCTTTGGGTCCTTCAATCCTTCGTCCTCGTCTTCCATAGAATTCTCCAAGGTCCACCTACTATGTGGCTGTTAGTCTCTGCATTTTTTTTCCTTCAGCTGCAGGATGAAGCCTCTCAGATGACAGCTAAGCTAGGCACATTTCTGGAAGTATAGCAGAATATCATTAACAGTGTCGGGGGAAATTTTCTGTCATGACATGGGTTTCAAGCTGGGCCAGTCATTGGTTAGCTATTCCTTCAATCGCTGCTCCATCTTTTCCCCTGCACACCTTGTTGGCAGGAGAAATTGTGGGTCTTTAGTTTTGTGGCTGGGTTGGTGTCCCAGTTTCTTCACTGGAAGTCTTTTTTGGTTTCAGACAGTGGCCATTTAAAGTTCCATGTCCCCCATTGCTATGAGTCTTAGTCACTCTCATAGATTCCTGGGAGTTTCCATTGTCCTAGGTGTCTAGCTTGTCCCAGAGATGTGCCCTCACTGATTCCAGTTCTCTCTCTCCTACTCCCTCCCTTCATCCTCTCCTCTCTTGATCCCTCCTGTTCCCCTCTCTTACTTGCTTTCTACAGGAAAAAATATTAATTCTATATTCTAAGTAGTCTCTCTTTGGTAATGGAGGTATGACTCTACCCACGTGCTTAAAGGTTGGACTCTACCCTCTTTGATCTCTCAACTCTAGTTTCCCCTAGGTTGGCTGAATTCCCAGGCACAATCTCTTATAAAATCTAAGACTCATATCTTAAAAGCTTGGGAAAAACTTAGCATGATCTTCAAATTGATTTCTGTTTGGTTGCTTGCTTGCTTTAATATTATTACTAGTTCTATGAGAGTTTTGTACATGCTGTTCATATTCACCTTCCCTTCCCTAGCTCTTCCCAAATCCACCCCCATCGCTACCACCCAACTTTGTTGTTTTTTTTTTTATTTTAGATCTTCAAGGATAACTGGGGCTGTTCAAATATTCTTGGGTATGACCTATGTCTGGAACATGGTCAACTTACCAGGGGAGACACACTTAGAGAAAACTGGCTCTTCTCCTTCCAGCAGCTAACAATTGCCTATGGCTCTATAGCTTAGGTGAGATCATATGCCCAATATCTCATATTTATGCTGGGATTTGTTGTTTTTTTGGTTTGTACAGATTTATACATGCTGTTGAAATTTTCTGTGAATTCATATGTGCAGCTACCGTGATATGTGCAAAAGATAATGTTTCCTTGGAGTCATCTACCACCTCTGGCTCTTATACTCTTTCAGTCTCCTCTTCCACAATGATGCCTGACCACACACACACATTCACACACATACACATACAAACACATACACGCACATACACATACAAACTCATACACACACATACAAACACATACACACTCATACACATACAAACACATACACACACACAAACACATACACCCACATACAAACACACACACACACACACACACACACATGTTCCCTTTATGGCTAAGCTTCATTCAGACTCTGGCTGTTTGTTGTGTCTGTGTTAATCACCATTTACTGCAAATAGAATCTTCTCACATAAAGGTTGAAAGAAGCATTGATCTATGAGGATAAGAATAAGTTTTAGAAATGGTTGAATACTATGTTGGTTCAGCAGAATACTAGTAGGAGGCTCTCCTCTAGTGCCTGTGACCTGTCTAGCCATAGGTTCTTAGCTCAATAATGGTGCAAGTTATGTGTTTCACCTAATGTAACAAGACTTAAATCTAATCATAACATTGTTGGTGACTCCTGTGAGGTTTGTTCCACTATTGCACCAGTAGGCACATCTTGCTATGCAAGTCATTATAGGAGCTTTCAGAGTTCACAGCTTGGCATGATAGATGATTATTTGTCTCTTCTGTCAGGATGTGTAGTACCTATGGCATTATGAAAGTTAAGTAGGGGCAAAGCTTTCAGATCCATACTTACTTGATTTTACTATGTTCTGTGACTCGAGTATGTATTGTGTTCAACGACAAGCTCTTACCATCAAGCTCTGGATGATAACCGAGAGCAACAGCAATAGCCTGCAATATGTGGATGTCTATGGGACTTTACTTAACAATATCTTTAAAATAGGAAACGCATTGCAGGCTCTAGGCCTTTTCGGTTACTCTGTGTTCTCTAGGAGCATTATTGATGTGTTATAAGGTAACCCCATTTTAACTCTCTCTCTCTCTCTCTCTCTCTCTCTCTCTCTCTCTGCCTGTCATGTACGTGTGCATGTGCATGTGTGTGTATGTGTGTGTCGCGCCTACCCTCGACCAGCAAGGATGACACGGCACACGAGCTCTTCTCCAAGCAGTTTATTCAGGAACCTTGAATAAGCTTCTGACCCCGGGGGAAGCGTCTCCCAGGCTTAAGTACTCTAGGACTAGCCTACCCCAGTGAGCGTGGCGACAGCAGATAGGTCCACATACACACACGGAAGCAAGCCAGATCAACTGCCACAGCCAGAGCATCCGCCATCAGGATGGCGGAAGGCAGAGACCGGCGCCATCTTAAAGGCGCAGCACTAAGCGGCTCTCCACATGTGTGTATACATATGGATGCATATGTTCCATACGTTTTTTAAAAAAATTCTTTAGTGTTATTTATCCTTCCCTCCATATACATCCTCAAATAATTTTAATAGAAATCTGAAAGTTGGACCTCATTGTGCATGTATACTATTTATGATAAATTAGCTTCTCTAAGGTGATAAAATATATTGACAACCCAGTCCATAGCTTTTTTCCTAGTTGTTAATATTCTCACATCAATTTTACAACCTTAAAATTGAAACATATAAACACACATTAAATTTGTGATCCTGTAGGAAATTAGATGTTGATGTTCAGGCTGAGCATCACATGACTTTGATGTATAGATTTTTCAGTGTGTAATATAATTTCCTCCTTAGAATAGCAATGATTTGTGGGTGAAAATGAAGATGATAAATAGCACTCCACCATATAAAATAGCAATGTTTGCTGCATTTACCTACAAACCATGCAGAATTTTGTCTTCCAGATACTTAAACAAACATGATAACCTCACAGGTGATATAGTTTTTATGATATGACACCTGTCCGACTTCACATTTCCAGCAGAAATGACATTTTTGATGCTTCTTGTGCAGCAGACCAATACACACAGCCTAATTTTGTTTTTTCCAAAATTGTACAGATTTGGGGGAAAGAAATATTGGAATTTTACAACAATTCAGTCTTGTAACATAAGGATAGCAAAATCTGAAATGACAGACAAGGTCTCATTGCACACAGAGTGTCTCTAATAAAACTGCTCCAGACTTCCTGAAGAGAACAATTAATAATCAAATCATTCACCTCAAAGATTCTGGCTTAAACCCTTGAGAGAATTAATCTTGCTATGGAGTATAACCTTAAGGAACTAAGATTTACTATGGACAACATGAGTATTTTACATTTCCTTTGTATTTAATCCTTCTAACAAGGTCAAGCAGCTATGACCTACCCTTCTCATGTGAATAAATACAGACTAGAGAGGACAAATGGGATTTCCCCCCCAAATAACTGTAGATATATCTAATACCAAAACCTGTGTAAATGACAAATTTACTTTAAAATTCATTTGCTAGTTCCTGCTTGCAGAAAAATACATCTCCCCACTCTAGGCAGCTTGATGTTGATGAAAAGCAGCAGCAGAGTATTAATGAGGCTTTTAAGTGCAGGATTCTAGTCATACCTACAACAGCTTAGTGAGATTCTCTTTGGGTCATTTTCCTTATTGATGAAAGGGAGGCAATGAATTTATTATGTTATTTTAAAGACTATGATACCTATAGAAATGGCAATTTTCAGTGTAAGTAGCAAATGCTTTCGTTATGTTCAGCTGGTATGTGCTCAAAGCTTTTCTATCTAAGCCCAAAGATGAGACTATACAAAAACACATAGTCCAGTCTATGAGTATTCAGAAGATGTAAATAGGCTCAGGGAACATAAGTGAAAGCTTTCAGGTCCTAAGCTTTTAAAATTCAGCCATGTAATCCTGTGATTATGTTTAGCAAACATTCATATTTCTAGTTATATAATTTCAGCTTCCTAAAAGAAATGGCTTTCTAAAATCAGCTGAACCTTTGTCTTCTTCAGACTGAGTATACTGTATATCATGTGATCAATATTCTTTGCAAAGACAGTTTTACTGAAGACTGAATATTATTTCTGTGAAGTAATATTACTGGAGTAACTATAGAACTATGAATGTATTCTGACACCAAAGTTAAAGTATAAAACTATTATAATTCAGAACTCTGAAATAATAAATAAAACACATAGTATTTTTAAAGGAAAAGTTAGTGTTATTAAAATTAGAAAAAATTCAACCATTCAAAGACGGAATGTGCCTCCATATAATTTGTAGTGAATAAATTTGGTGGCATTCACTTTCAGTAAGTTTCATTATTGTCTTATTCTAAATGATTACAATTCTTTGAGGCAAAATGTAATTTTAAATGGCAGATATATGCAGAAATAGTCACTTGATCTCAAAAAAGTGGTTAGATCATCATTTTCACCATAATGCAGAACTAGTAAGAAATTTAATAAAACTGTCTGAACAATAGAAATCCTAATGACAAGGTCACATGAGCATAATTTATAAATTATAAATTATTTGCTATATAAATTATAGTAAATATATAGTAACTATATAGTAAATCTGTGACTTCAGAGCTCATTCTAATCAGGACAATTATATGAATTTTGCCAGATTTATTTGGTTCTTCTGGTGTGTTTGCCAGAGTCATACATAATCAGACAAAATCTCAGTATCTGAATGTAGAAACTGAATCAGAAAGTGTAAGTGGTGAAGCAATCTTCTGTAGTAGTAGCAGTAGTAGTAATATTTAATCTATTTTTACAGTCCAGTCGTTATCCTCTCCCCAGTCCACCTGCTCTGTGACTGTTCCTCATTCCATTCTTCCTCCCTCTTAAAGAGACCCACATAAGTAGCCATCCCCTTTTAAGAAAATAATTTCTACTTTATTCTCAAAGACCAAAATTCTAAGCATAATTAATTTCCCACAGCACAGTGTTAATATTTGTAGTATTTTTTATTCATTATCACTAATAAGATCACCTATATCCTTTGGGGAAAGTGGTTTTGATCTTAAATCAGGAAATATAGCGATACAGAGGAGTAAACATGAAAGTTTAGAAATTTTTTAAAGAGAATGTTCTAAAAATTAGAAGTATTTTTAAAGTAAAGTTTGGTCTTTGACAATCTCACACATTATGCAGCTGCTTACTCTGTCATCCCTCATTCTCTTATCTGCCTCCCACACCCATCAACACCATGCCCACCTTCCTACCCATCCTTTCCCAACATATGAGACTTTTGGTTTGCTTTGCGACCAACTTAGCTTAACCAGTGTCATCTTTGTGAACTTTGGGTTGTAATTATCCATTAAAATCTGGTAGAGTCACTAGTGGGCATACAATTTAAGGAAGCATGGTATATTAAAACAGAGGTCATATAATGTGTAAGATAGGGATAACGGGGAGAGTCAGTGGTAAGAAGAGAAGAAGGTAGGGCAGAGGAATGGGCTAGGAGACAGGGTAATTAACACTAAGGAGACTTGAAAATCTGTATGTTTTAACTTGATCACAGGATAGTAGGTGTCTGTATGGGGTTTCCATACCTTGGAAACACATGGTTTTCTGTCATACACAGAGATTGATTTAATCAGTGCTGTCCTTTCTGCATTGGTGGTCACAAAGCACCTCACAAATGATTTCAACAAGGACACAGGTAGCCTAATTTCTAAAGGAAAAAGCAGAGGCAGGGAGTCTCAGCTGTATTTCTCATCACCAGAAGAACATTCTTTGCAAATGGGACCTAAAGGAATTTAAGATGGGGTGGAGTATGTAATGAATGGTGAGGCACATGGCTGCAGGGGCCTGATGTGGCTAGTCACTACACACCACAGTCAGGAAGCAGAGAGAGGCACGGTTGTGCAAGGCTTATCTGTTCTTTGCTTCCTTCTTATCCAGTGTAAGACTCCATTCCACGGGTAGTGTCACCCACTTTTGGAGTAGGTCTTCCCTTCAAAGTCAGTGCTCTCTGGAAGCAACCACATCTGTGTCTCCCAGATGATTCTAAATCCAGTCAAACTGACCATGAAACTTAAACATCATCACAGGAGAGATGCTGTGTTTGAAGAAACCAGGGTAAACCATGACAGAACACGGGAAACAGGCAGAAGAGAGAATTCAGTTTGTCGAGAAAATGGAGAAATAAGCATAAAGAAATTGGTGTCATATTGGAGTGGTCTTCCATATGCTCTTTTTAAAAAGTACAGCTTTTACTGATATGACTCAGTTACACTATTCTTTTTCTTTTTATTACACATCTTGTGTTCTTTTCTCTTGAGACACTCAAAAAAAAAAAAAAAAAGCTTAGCCTCCTTGTTCGCAGGGATCTGTTTCTTTGCTGAAGATAAATTTGGTTAAACAAAACCCCTCGCTGCCTTTGCACAGTCACCAGTGGTGACTTTGTCTTAGATTTTGTGACTCATCTCATTACAGAGCTGATCACCAGTGTCTGTACCAAGTAGGGACAGGCCAGAGCAAACAGCTTTAATTCCTGAGCTGAGCTTGGCAGGGGAGGGTTATGCAAACAAAAGAAATCCTGTTTGCTTTTCCAGTGTTGTCTTGATTCAGCCTCTGTGCTAGCAAATGTCTCTAGGAGGTGAAACGTTCCCTCTAGCATGTTCTCACCTAATAAATGACCTGTAATTTGGGGTATAAAGGTATTAATCCAATCCAGTATAAATGTAAACTCCTTTGAAATGAAACCACTGTTTTTCCTGCACAGATATATTAAAGGCAGAGAAACCAGTAGCCAAGGAAGCCTGATTAGCCTCTCGATTTCTCTCATGGCTGGTAATTAAGACTCATTAAAAGATCAAGAGGCTAGAGGGGGCTGTGGAGAAAAAAAGACAAGAAATTCCCTCCCTTCTCCCTTCCCTCCCCTCTCCCTCGTCTTCCTACTCCTTCTTCATTTTGTTTTTGTTCTATTTTGTTTTGTTTTGTTTTGTTTGATTTTTCAAGACAGGCATTTTCTGTGTAGCCCCTAGCTATCCTGAAATTGTCCAGACCGTGCTGTTTTAGAACTCAGAAATCTGTCTACCTCTGCCAGCTGAGAGCTGGGATTAAAGGTGTGCACCACCACTTCCTGGCAAAGGAGAAATTTCTTATTGATGGTACTGTGTCTAGCCCTAAGGAAGCTGGACAGTCACTGGCTAACTCAGGCTCATTACCCTCTCTGGCTCAAGTGAGGCCTTGTTCCACAATCATTCTCATCCTGCGACCCTTTGTCCTAAGCCTCTTTCTTATATTCTTAGGTCTGGGCTGGATGTCCCCTTTAACATGATTCCAATTAACAGTTCCTGGCAGAGTCAAATCATAACAAATTTCCTCACACAAAGCTTGCATCCAAAAGTGTGTATTTATGGACTAAGGAGACATTCTGGAAAGAAGAAACATTCCATACACCTGCTTGCTTTTCCGCTAGGCCTCTCCCTCTGAGGTTCAGGGCTTGCTCCAGGCTTTCATAAAAATTTCCACCTACAGAAGCTCTTTCCTAGGTGCTTTCTGCAGGATTCCTTGTCATTCCCATGCTCCAAACCATCTAAGGATGCTGAAAGTGATAGAATCTCTGAGGGATCTGGTATGTCAGTCCTTAACTAAACTTGGGTGAAGACCCTTCCAACCTGTGACCTAGGTGTTAATCATTCATCTGTTTTGTGTTAAAAGGATAAGGATGTAGGGTAATATCCAACTGGTCCAACTTGATGCATAGCCTGCTTTTACAAGTGATTTTCATCAGAATACAGCCCATTCATCGTTTTCAGTATTGTATTGTATTGTATTGTATTGTATTGTATTGTATTGTATTGTATTGTATTGTATTGTATTGCTTTTATACTTGAAGGCAGAGTCGAATGGTTGCTGAAGAGACTGTATGTGCCATAAAACGCAGAGGACACACTCTCTGACCTTTTAAAGAAAAAGCTTGCTTTGTAGAAAATGTAATGGAAGAATTGCAGCTATATACACTGCAAGGAACCTCGGCATCTTTAGATTAACCCAGAAGTATGAAGCAAAATTAAGTGAGGTGCGTAAGTCCATTCATTTACAATTCAAGAAAATTTAAAACCACAAAAGTAATCCTCTAGAGATGTCTGGGGAAACAAATATTTAGAAATGACTGTGGAAGTGTAGAGAAGTTCCTGAATACTGAGACGATTTCATTTCTTCTTCTATATGGTGAACATGTAAACGCTTTCATTTTGTGACGATCAGTTGAATTGTTCCTGTATAAAATGTACTGTATTTTATTGCATGTGAAGCTTCAGTAATGAATTTATATAAAATCAATTATTGATGTCAGGTCCCAAAGAAATCCAGAACAAAATTCACTCAGCACTTGTGGCTCTGTCCAGCATCTCTCATCTTGATCTCTCCCCTGCAGGGATTTCCCTTTCCCCAGCTTCTGATTCCTATGTAAACCATTTCAGCCCTGTGGTCTCATGGCTCTTGGTTCCTCTCTTGGTCCTCAACTCCTTCCTTGGTCTGCTTGCCCTCTCTCCTCTTCTCTCTTCCTCTGTGCCTCTCTCTTCTCTCATGGTCCCGTTCAGTCTGGACCCTTCCAGATGCCTCTGGCTGTGCTCTCCTTCCATATCTACAATAAAATCCGTCTCCTCAACCATACATTGGAACCGTCCTGCCCTCATTTTCACTCAACTGGTATACAGAGAATATAGAGTAGGAGAATAAAGCATGTACAGTGTGGAGCAGGATGTTCCAACACATGCCCGTCTCATTACATTTGCTTGAGTAATTCGTTCACCTTTTAGTGGTCGCTAATATACCATTTTCTGTTTCTTCTTCATACTTTCAATTCTTTCTGCACCTATGCAGTTTCTCCGGGCAGTTTTGCCTTCTGGTGGGTAAAGTTGAAAGGGTCAGATCTGATCTCCCACATGTGATTGCCACAGTCCAGAGGACAGAACTTCCCTGTTTCCTACAGTTCAATCAGAGATGAAAATGAATGATAGGGGGACCAATCTGGACAGAAGCAGATTGTCCCTGGTTAGAATACTAAACCAGCAGATGTTTCACCACCTGGATGGAGCCTCTACAGCAACGTCAGGGCCTCGAGGGTTTTATAAAGAAGAAGGGGGAACTTTTGGAGCGTATTTTTTTTTTATTTGTACACTGTTCCCAGATGCTCAGGGTTGTAAAGACCAAGGGGCAGAGGATTCTTATCAATACCTTAACTTTCTTGTCAGAGGCTCTTAGCTCCCAAATGCCTGTAGATATTATCACAAGGTAAGCTTTCCTGTTGGGAGTTTCTCAGCTTGTTTGAGGCAGTTGGGTCATTAACTCTTCACCGCCTCTGCCAGAACTTTCCTGCTGTCACCTAATCCTCTGCCTCATATTCCAGACAAGTTTCCTACCCTATTCTTTATTGAACTCTATGTGTCCTGGGCATGCCACAAAATCCACAATCCTAAAACCAAACAGAAACATGCTTGTGACATCTCACCTCCTTTCAGATTCCTGTTTCACCTTATAGCTAAACACTTGAGATTTTACCTGAGTCGGGGGCTCCACAGTCCCTGGCATTTCATGAGTCTTTGATTTGTGAGGACCACTGCCTCTCCAGAGCTCTGATCAAAGTGAGTTATTGTCTGATCAGTTATGACACTTTTAAAAGAGAAGCAACAAAAGGCTACTTTTAAAAACATTCTAAGCAAATATTGTTTAGGGAAAAAAATCTCATGGCCACGCAGTAACACATTTAATATAACTTGTGGTCTAGGATGCTTTTTACGATGATCCTAGTGATAAATTCAATGAAAAGAGAAACAAGTATATTTTTCTGAAGCCAAGATTGCTGCCCTGCCTTTTCTTGCTTACGAAGACAGTGTATCTGCCTCCTTTCCATTATGTTCACTTTAAGCCTTCAGGACAATGGTAGATTGGACATTTCTAGCTGGGGTATCTCAGTCATCTCCCACGTTAGAAGGAGCTCTGTAGACGCCCGTTCTGCCCCATGTTTGGGGGCCAACTGTCCCGGCCTGTTCAGGTCAGTCAACAGGGTCTAGCAAGAGAGAGAGTGAGTGAGGATGGAGGGGCAAGAGACAAAAAGAATGGAGACAAGACAGGGTGTGTGATCAAGTCTCATTCACTGAAAGGAAATCCTGGGTATATATAACCATAAGCAGGGGAATGCTGCTGAAGACACTTTTCTATGTGCATCTTGCAGCTGGGGGCATTAAACAACAAAACAAGATATGTAAGAAAAGCAAGATGTTTATCAGAGTGTGCTCAGCTGTTGTAGGCTGTTGAAAACAAGTCTCTTGTCAGGGTATATGGCCTGAGATGGCTACAAAGATGATAGCCCCTTTCTGCTAGGAGTCGGCTCCCAACAGAGCTCCAGGGTGACAACACAGACAGCTTCCACTGTTCATTTTAGTTTTCAGAAGGATATAACTACTTAGACTCAATCACAAAAAGCTCTGGGTCAGAAGCAAATAGAAAGAAAAGAAAAGGAAAGAAAAACAGAAAAGAAAAAGTCAGTCTGAGAGAAAGAACTGTGTAATCAACAGAAGGAAAACAGACCAAAGGTCATAGCAAAAATGACAGTGTTTCCTAGAGTGAAGTCATGTATCTGAGTAGTTAGTCAAATTGCAAACCTGAAGATTATGTAATTTTAATTTTCTGAAAAACAACAAGAAACCTGTTTCTAATTGTGGTGTGGCTCGGCCCTTCACTGCCTGGAATACAGACGCATCCTTAGTACACATGTTTAATTCCAAACAGTGAAGGTAAAGTTAGTTTGTAGAAGAGTCATCTATGTTTGAAAATGATATCTAATTGAGTGGCAGATAAAGTGATGAATCAGAAAAAGATTTGGCAGAATAGCATCTGCCCAACTCTCATGAGAAAGAGAGGAAGCTACTTAAGGGGCAGTGCAGAAAGGAGGCAGGTTTACTGGAAGAATTGCAAAAAAAAAAAAAAAAAAAGACAGTTTCCAGAGAGTGTACAAGCTAGACACAGGTGAAAATAGAAAGAGTCAGAGAATGAGAATCCAGGAGATCAGAACAGGTTACCAGAGTTAGTTCAAGACCAAGCAGAACAACTCAGGAGAAACTGAGAGAAGCCAAATGGTGTCAGCTAGGAGAGGAATTTGAGCCAGAACAGCTGAGTTGAATCAGCCAGCAAGACATCAGAAAGAACTAGGAAGGGATGAGCTTATTCAGCAGCAAGTTTCAGAGGCTGAAAACATTATAGGCCTAGATTAGATTGTACAGAGGCTAGAAGCTCCTAGGACGAGGCCTAGATTAGCAGACTGACTCAGAGATGACAATTACTTCAAGAGAATAAAAGGTACTTTTCAGTGATGTAATCATTCCTTACTTCATAACATGACCTTACTCCTTAGGAGAGTTCTAAGAACAAAACTATTGGGGATAACAAGTGTGTACCACCACACAGTGTCTCAGGCAGTCTCAGAGTGAAAACAAAACAAAACAAAAACATTGCAGCAGTCATAGACACAGCTTCAGCTTTCCCCACTCTCCATGTGGTTGTGTGTGGTACAGCCAAATGCTCTTCATTTCCCAGGCCCAGTGCCAACATCTGCCCCAGCTGGGCCTCAGCACAACTTAATAGTCAACACCAGATTCAAATAAGTAAGCTCCTCCTCTTGTAGGTTTCCTTCTTAGGCTCCCAGGCCTGAGGGACTGTATGCATGGATTCTCCTGACGACCTTCATTCTGGGATCACACCATCCACTGACTGAATGCCCAGCCATTTGCTTGCCAACTTCCTATAGTTCTTCCATCTGCATCGATCCAGGACAGGTGAGTAACACATTGTTTCTGATTTTTAAATTGTATTTCTATTCACTGCTGCAGTCTCTGGTCAGTACATCAAAATTCCACCTCCCCCTAGTCAGTGCTCTCTTAGAAAGTCACTCTCCTGGCTTACAGTCACTATCGTGGAACAAATTTAAGACCATAACAGTGAGCATATGAATCTAGTATCCCACTTAGCTGTGCTTCTGTCTTGACTAGTTACCATCGCATTGGGAGTTAGAACTTTTTTTTTATTGGTTATTTTATTTATTTACGTTTCAAATGTTATCCTCCTTCCCGATTTCCCCTCTACAAACTCCCTATCCCATCCTCCCTGCTTCTATGAGGGTGCTCCTCCAACCACCCATTCACCCCCTCCTCAATGCCCTAGCATTCCCCTACACTGGGGCATAGAGCCTCCACAGGACCAAGGGCCTCCCCTCCCATTGATGCCAGATAAGGCCATCCTCTGCTACATATTTATCTGGAGTCATGGATCCCTCCATGAGTACTCTTTGTTAGTTTAGGGAAAACTGATTAAGAAAACAGTTGAGGATTTGAATCAAAGACAGTGCACCCAATGACATGCATGGGATGAAGAGTAGCTGCACTTAGAAAAAGATAAGCTTGCAATGTATTAGACTGACAAATGTTAAGAATAAAATCAAAATTTTATATACAGTACTTTGCCTCAACTGGGTTGGGGAAGGGGATTGGACCTTTCAATCTGACTTGGGAGCAAAGCCGAAGTTAATGGAATCATTGTAATTGACAAGGCTGTCTTAGCAATTGTTATTACTTAAAGGCTTCTTTTCCCTGTGACCTAGTAGAGTCTTACAGAAAGTATCCACTCTGCAACATGTTTTCCATTCATAGCCCTATGCACAGGGAATTCAGCAACCTGAAGCTGTAACGGACGTTGGTCCTTTGATGAAACAAGCATGCTGGGCTAGGAGGACTGCTATGTCATTGCTATGGCAGTCTACTCTGATAAGATCAGGCATGTTATACATCCATCAAGAGAGGCTTTGAATAGCCATACTTCAAGACTTACTCTGTGGGTCAGGCAGCATTTGTAGCAATGTGTGCCCAGGAAATGGGTAATTCATCCACTTTGACTTATTGAATTTTCTCAAATATATTAATAAAGGCTAAGGACAGTTTAGAATTGTTCTTGGGCCATTACTCACTTTTGTCTTAGCCCCCTCACTAACTATAAAATTTCAAATACAGAGAAAGGTTGTAGGATCGTCTTGGTAACTCTCACGTCGTAAAGACAATGAGTTTGGGGGCCGTGTACAGAAACATGAGGAAGAACTTAAACGACTGTGTTAGCAATTATATTAGAAATGTTATATCTAAAGGAAATCATCCTTACTCTGGAAAACATACAAAAGGGGGTAAAAGGAGAGGCATCATTATTACAGGGAACTGAGTCATTAGAAGAGAAAGATGTAGAAAGTCTAAGATGCCTAAAGGAAAAGGAAACGGGAAACAACTGGGCGGGGATGGGAAGCATAGAGCTCCTAGTTAGAAATTTGCAAATGGCCACAAATTAACAGGCTGAGGGAATCATTGCAGGAGTGGGAACTGGGGGATGGCACATACTTTAGTAACTTCTGCTCAGGTTAATATGTCCTTAACCTGCTCTGATAGACACTCGCATTTCTCCTATTTATTCTGAATCTTGGAATCTTTTGCTTTAAATTTTATGGTAGACCAACATGGTTGTGACCGTTGGGAGCCAGGTGTTCCCTTTCTTTTCCTTTATACTTCCATGTGTGAATGTCTGTCATCTTGATGGGGAACACCTGTTCTTTAATCTAATCTTCTAGAGAGACTCCTATGTAGCTTCAATGCTGCTGTATTCTGTGTTTTAGATGGAGCTTGGGGATAAAGGGGTGCAAAATTAAGGATGTTTAAGTGGGTTTGTTCTGAAGGAGTCTGGTGTTCATGTCAAAAGGTTCTTTAAAGATCTCAGGACTTTATGCTTTTAGTCACTAAAAAGTTGAGGAATGGGCCAGAGAAATAGCTCAGTGGTTAAAAGCATTAGCTGCAGAGGACCTGTGTTCAATTTCCAGGACCTATGTGGCAGCTCACAGCTGTCTGTAACTCTAGTTCCAGGGGACCTGACATCAGCTATATATATCTATGTGTGTGTGTGTGTGTGTGTGTGTGTGTGTCTGTGTGACATCAGCTATATATATATATATCTCTGTGTGTGTGTGTGTGTGTGTAAGCAAAACACCAATGTATATAAAATAAATCATTTTTTTTTTAAAATGGGATTGGAGAAATGGCTCAGCAGTTAAAGCACTAACTGTTCTTCCAGTGGTCTTCAGTTCAGTTCTCAGCAACCACATGGTGGCTCACAACAATCTGTGATGAGATCTGATGCCCTCTTCTGGCATGCAGGTGTACATGCAGACAGAGCACTCATACATTTAAAAAAAGGGGGGGGGGGAAGGAAGGAAAAGAGAAAAAGTCAAGGAATTTGTCTCAGCAAAGGGTCCGTAGTTATTGAAAATGTAGCAGAATTGCTGGTAGCCTCAGAAACTAGAGAACAATGCAGGTTCATAACCATCTTTCTTTTAGTTCCTTGCTTTACAGGGCCACTTGCAATCTTGCTTACTTAACTAAGAGAAATATTTAGCACACTTTCTGTCAACTGTAGACCATCAAATGGCACAATCTATGACTTGGCCCCTTTTGCACACAGTGTAACCTGTAAAAGAAAAAAAAACTATCTGATGGGACTAGTAAAGAACCTTAGACAGCAAATGGCAAAGTTTGTAAAATAACTGAGCACTGTGTACTAATGTCCTGATTTAGTCATATGACAAGAGTTTGGAATGGTGCACATCGCCTATAACCTTTCCCCCCACTTCAGTGATTCATGTGTTTGTATTGCAGACACAATAATATGTCTGGTGCTTTATTCTCGTGGTAAAGGAGGTCACCTGAGGTTTCCTATGCTGTGGCTGGTTAGGTGGCAGCATTAAATCTCAGACTTGTCAAAGCTGCAGTTCTGGCTTCTAGATTTAAATGTTTGTGTGTGGGTATATGTGCTAATAATATGTATTTGACATCTGTCGTATTATAAAGAATTTCTATTTTTAAAGTAGAAAAATATTTACTTCCCTGAGACCTTAAAGAATCTCACGCATGTTGTAACTGCCTGCTCAGGTGGAAGTAGTTTTGCTGATGATGCAAATGCTGAATGAAAGTGTAGTGGCTCCGATTCAGAAGCTCCACATGAACACACCAAGGGATGGATTTTGTAAATTTAAATGAAAGCTATGCAGTTGGACAGATGAATTACAAAAGGGGACTAAAAATATATTACTTGACTTTGGGAATTTGCCTACCAAAGTAATTTCTGCATTCTCTGTTTGCTCAGCTAGTGTTGTGACATCTGCCTTCAGCAATGACCTGGTTAGAAAAGGGATTTTTGGCAATGTAACTAGGAGCTTTTTGGCATGGGATTAGCTCAGAAATTCAAATGTTTGATGCAGAATGTCCATATCTCACAATACCTATGCTAGGAGTCTGCTTCTGCTAGGAGAATCCCAGCTCTAAAAGATTGTCGTAGTAAGAGGCTTTGTTTTCATTGTTGTTGATTTTTTTCTTTGAATAAAGCTAATTGGCTGATACAGGTGGCCATAAAATTACCAAGAAAATTGAAGATGAACTGTCAGGTACAAAATGTGTTAAAAAGTCCTACTATTGGGACATTTCATGTTTATCTTGAGGATAAAATATGCATGTGTACTATATATTTATGTATGGAATATACCACTTCTTAGTTATGTTGTGTGTATGTGCGTGTGTGTGTGTAATGTGTATACTATGGATAAGAGAGAACCCAGGATCACCGAATGCAACCCCACTAACCTTCTTACTATTGCTCCCACTCAGGTTGAGTCTGAAGTCTAAAAGCAATATTTGTCGCTAAACTAACAGGGGAGGGCCCTTTAGTTCTCCTGATGCCTCTATTTATACTCAATTTTAATAGACTACGTAACATTCGATTCAGGCCATGCTTCATATGTTTGTGATATCTGGATTTACATAGAGTATACACTCTTTAACCACCAAGTCTATTCTGATACAATAGTCTAATAAAATCTTTATTGAATTCAAATAAAAAATCAAAAGTTTTTCTGTTGGCTCCTCCCTTGAGATGTGCCATTGGCATGTTATCACAGGAAGATGTGATTGCTTTCCTTGTTTCCTTCCCTACTGTGTCACCTTACAAATAACAGAGAATGGATAGCAAAGTAGTTGTTTTATCTTTTTGTCTTTGATACAAGTCTATGATTCTAAATGTATGTTTAGAATGACACATAAATCCATTTCAATTAGTTGGTGTCAGCAGTCTCATTTGTATGTAGGACAGTTTATTTCAACCACCAAAGAGATGTACACATCTCAAGGTTGTAAAAGTAATTTACAACCTTTACAATTTTGTTTAGCCAAGCAATACACTAAGACAGAGGTTTAATGAGAGTCTAGGTGGTGTGGGAAGGACCATAGATCAACTGAGAAAGCTACAGTGCTTGTTTTATTCATTCCATACCATTTCTAGGACAAATTACTTCACCTTGTATTACTACATTTTCTTACTAAGTGAAATGCATGTCTGGGAGTAATTGTCCCTGGGTGGTTTTTGCAGAGCCATGAAGTATGTGCTGTTATTCACATAATGACAAACATGTTTCACTATATTTGTGTAAAGATTTTTATCATTTAAGTACTTGGGACATCTGCCTTACCTCAGCTCTATTGGTGAGGCCCTAGGATCTATATGTCTTAAGATACATCTGACTAATTCAGATAATCCATTGAACTTTAATACTATCTGCAGAAGTGAGTAGTGCAGACCATGGCTGTCAAATGTGTGTGTGTTCGACAAAACCAGAACACAGACAGCACGCGCAGTGTGCGTTATGCAAATGGAACAAGAAATACCTAAGAAAATTTCACAAATTGGTAGAATTTGTCTGTGATAAAATCGTGAATATAAAATAGGAACAACTGTTTTATTCATAAAATGATGTGAGGATCTGGAGAGGCGGATTAGTGGGGAAGAGCACTTGGTACTCTACCAGAACCGGAGTTCAGTTTCCAACATCAGTCTCAGGTGGCTCACAAAGGATTTTAACTCCAAGTAGTCTGATGCTCAATTTTGAGCTGTGGGGTGGCACACGGGGAGGTAACCTACTCACTTTGCAAAAGGTGATACATAACTTAGGGTGCGTGAATGTGTTTTAGTACATCAGGAAAAAAATGTAATTACGAAGCCATTTACATGAAGAACCCTTAATCTACTGAGCTTCATCAATATAAAAGAAGACTCGTGGTGTAGAATATACTACACAAATTATACTTCTTCTCAATGGCAAAAATATGTCATGTTATTTTCTCTCTTCTGAGGAAGTAGAAATGACATTTTTTCCCTCTCACTTAGCACATTGTCTTTTTCACTATTCCCCGTAGCTTTAGTAATGCAGGAGTCTATAGAAGGCACCAGGGAATTGGTAGCTCTACCACTGCAAGACGTAAAAGGAATAGTGATGTGATGAACAGTGAAGCTGGACGGGCAAACATCTCACCTTAGACACAGAGAAACTAGTCAAATAACAAAAGAGTTTGAGGAAGAAATAAGAACCCATTGACTTGTGAAGCAAATTGGCGAAGATAGCACACAATGCTCATCGGTGAAAGTCTGCATTCCATTCTTATATAAAGAGTGTAGGAGCACAGTAAGAACCCATTCCCATAGATTTCATCTAGTGGGAAAAATTCATCTGAGACTTTAATAATTTTAGGAGAAATATAGATGTATATATGTTTAGTAGTTAATGTTGCTATAGGTCATAAGGCAATGCTGAATAGCACTTAGTAGAGAAAATAGCAAATGACTGAATGTATTTTATATTTCTATAAAATGTGTCTGAAAACCATAATATTTGCAAGCTTGACTTATATAGCATGGGTGAATTGATGAGGGAGTCTAGTGAGTTTATGGGCAAAACTACTCAATGTATATTGATGATTTGTTTACAGAGAAATCTAATTCATTATTGATTGTCATAGTCAAATATCTTCAGTGATTCATAAAAAGCAAAGTGCTGGTTATTCATTAATTTTTTTTTAATTTCTGCATCCTCGTTTTAGAGAAATCATTCCAAACAAATTTAAGTATGTGGGACTAGTTAGTGTAGTAGCTGTGTCAGGATCCTCAAGCCCTTCTCTGTGAATTCATTATGCAGTATGTCAAGTCTGTTTCTTAGGCCGAATCATCCAGAAGTACAATGCAATATTATAGGCCCATTAAATACATATTCACGATGTACCCCCGTGCACTTGGAACATACTCATTCACAAGAATATTTTTGCTGTGACTATGGGTTGTAGTATATATTTTGTAACCTTAGTAATTTTATATTTTTGTGTGTATATTTTTTCAGTTATTTTGGAGGCAAAAAATATTAAAATACTGTAGTATCTCATGGGAAAGCTAGCACATCTTTTGAAGTATCCATCTAGTTCATAACTCCAATTTTTTCAAATATTTGCTCCAAGCATAGCCACTGACTGCCCGATCCAATTCGGGACCCTGTATTGCCAGATATGATTGAGTGGGCTCTACTCAGACACTTAACTCGGGCTAGTTTAGTGTAGAGGCAAGAGACAGTGAAACGTGAGGAATTTTTAGAATCTCATTATCAGCACAGTGGAGCAGAGAAAGCTGAAAAAGGAAGAGTGTGTGTGAACAACAGTAGGCAAAGACAGATGCTCAGAAAAAAAGCAGCTGACGAGGGAATGGGAACACTGCATCTTGCAGGCAAACTCTTCCTGGTCTTTGAGGTTTCAATGAGACACCAGGGTGTGTTTGTTATAGAGTACTCTTTGTTTCTTGAAACAAGTAGGTTTGTATATTCTGAGGACCTCAACATAACCTGTATTTATGGTCATTGATTCAACCAACAGAGAATGAGGAGGCCACAGGAACAAGAGTACAGTGAAATCTCCTGTTTTCTGATGCAATACAGCCTGCTATTGATGTCCAAGTAAATGTGGCTTACTGACCAAGTAAACTTAAAAACACTATTGATATGCTGTAGTCTGGGAAACCGTGTGACTGTATTAAAGCTAACTACTGTTAGACTGCCACTCAGATGAAACAAAAGGTACTTCATATGCCAATCCATTTTAGTCTTAGTTTTATTTTACTCTGGAAAAAAAGCTCTCCCTTGATATAATTTATAACAGTGATGTTTGTAGAATGTATAACAAATACCACGCAACTGTGAATTTGTGAATAGTGATGGAAATAGCCTATGGGCAGAGCCATGTGGCTGTGGTGGTATGGATAAGGTCATGTGACTCTTGTTGTAATGAGGGGTTTTCTTGTTTTGTTTTTTTTGTTTTATGTTTTTTTACAGACAGGATTTCGCTGTGTAGCCCAGGCTGTCCTGGAACTCGCTCTGTAGACCAGGCTAGCCTCGAACTCTTGAACTCGGAAATCCACCTGCCTCTGCCTCCCAAGTGCTGGGATTAAAGGCGTGCGCCTCCACCGCCTGGCGGTGCAATGAGTTTTAAATGTAGACTTTACATGTGAAACTACGTAAGATTCACTCATGTGGAATTAAGATTAGAACTGTGGTAACTTTTAATAAGTACATTTATATAATGTCATAGTACTTGTAATAATGTTAACACTTTTTACATTTGCATTATACCTATGAGGAAAATATTTTGAATGAAATAAGGGTTTGGAATTTTTGTTTTAACGAAGATAACCTTTTTTTTTCCAACCTAAGAGTTTACATCTTTGGGATTAAACTTTCACATGATCTAGATGAGTTTCATTTTTTAAAAGATTTATATTTATATGTAATTATGGGTTTTTTTTGGGGGGGGAGTAGGTATGTGTGCCATTAGTGTAGTTCCCTGTTGAATCGGGAACAGAATATTAGATATCCTGGAAATGGGACTTGAGAGAGAGAGAGAGAGAGAGAGAGAGAGAGAGAGAGAGAGAGAGAGAGAGAGAGAGTGCTGTGAATGCCCTGGTGTGGGTTTCAGGAACTAAATTGTGGTCCTCTGAAAAAAAGCAATGTCTCTTAATCACTGATTAGATTTTATTTTCCTCGGCTCCTCATTTTGTTTTTAATGACAAAAAATGTACTCACACAAACTATATCCATGGGGTAGCATGTTATGCTTCAATACATGTATATATTATGTAATAAAGTCAAGGTGTTTGCTGTATCTCATATCTGACATAATTCCCTTATTGTGAGAATATTCAAAATTATCCCTTCTGGACATTTTTAAATACTCCGTATTGTGAATCACAGCAACCGTCTAACACAGTAACCATGAAGTTCTTTGTCATTTTAAACTGTCATGTAGTATCAACCTAACAACTTTTCTCCCTCAGACCTTTCCAAATCCCCTTCCTGGCTTCTCTCGGCTGCCACTGCACTCAAATTCTGTGAGATCAGCTTCTTTGTGTAATTATCCCATTTCCACGCATCATGTGGCAAGTGAAAGGCTTTGTTATGACTCGATGCTCTTCCAGTGTTTAAAGGACCCACCTTTTCCTCATCCATCCTTCTGTCTGTGGACACATTAGTTATTTCTATTTCTTGGCTAGTAGGAATAGTGTTGCAGTGAACAGGGGAGTGGAGTTACTTTTTTCCAAACATGTATTCACTTCTTTTAGCTGTGTATCCAGTAGCATGACTGATGGATCTGTGGTAATTCAATTTGTAAGTGTCTTTTTAGACGGCAATAATGCTGTTTGCCATGAGTGTATAGCCAAGTGTGAGCAGCCATTCTGTTCTCTGCTTCATGTTCTCACCATTGTCTGTCACTTGTCTCTCCTGTTGTGGCCATTCTACTAAAAGAGGGTGTGCTTCACCCTCCTTTCACTTTTGTTAGTTTTGAAGACATTATAAATTGCTAGTGCATGAATACTTCACATAATCATATCGGGCAAAGGAAGCTAAGGAGAATAAAATTTCTCATAATGGGCTCCTTTGCGCTCAGGGCATGCTGCCAGTTGCTTCTACATGTGTGTTTACACTTGAGCTTCCAAAAGCAAACTTGTGATATTTGTACCATCTGTCCCAAAGAATTCTTAGAAACAGTTTTTCACAGCCAATTTATTATGAAACAGTCTCAGGCCAAGGGAATGAGAAGGGGTTCCTGGGTTCCTGTTTTCCTGTGGGCCTGAAGAAATGTGTGGTATGTCTCAACATCAAGTCTGTCTTTTACAGGATTCCCACACAATTTCTGCCTGGTGCCTATAAACACAACACTTCCCATTTCTCCTTATTACAACCTACAAATTAGTGGATTACTATTCTACTGTATGATGTTGTAGATGAATACCATTTTCCTTGAACTGCAAGATGCTGTGGAGAAAGTACTTAGGTAGAAACTACTTAAGGACCAGAACCACATTCTTTTGAATGAAGAATTTGAATTTTTTCCACTGTGAGTAGTTATCAGCAGTAAATGCACTTGTGGTCACTTCTTCCTAATCTTTTTTATAACTTAAACTAGTGTTCAGATATACATGTGGAGCTGTTAATTTTGGCACTGTGGGGCAATCATCTTTACTGGACCATTACAAATGTTTTAACACTTGGCACACAAGGGAAGCAGGCAAGGACTCTTCCTAATATTTTCTTTTCTCAAAGAAATTGTTTTCTAAATTTCTCATGATTAACTACCATTTTAACAAATGGCTCCATATTTTGGCAAATTTAGGACTAGTTACAGTAAAGAAAATTAGGCATAAATCAAATAATTTAACAAAAAAATGTGTGTGTGTAAATGAGAAGATCACAGTAGCCCCTGTCATTCTGTAATTTTTAAAAATGGACCAAAGATTTCTAATACTATAGAATGCAACTCATTCAATTGTTGGGATGAAAATAAAGCTTGCTTTTCCTCATACTAGAAGAGTCCATATGACATAAAGCATGTAATTCTGTCCAAGATTTTGAATTTCAACTTTCTCACATTTATAGTTTACATATGTTCTTAAAAGGGAGAAGCGAACATTTATAAGTGTCATCAATGGTGATGAAGTTCAGATCTTTTAGTGGTTACCCAGAACTCTTGGGTTTACTCAATCTCTAGGTGATAATCACAAATTTTAATGATTGAGAAGTTTATCTTGGCTAGTTTTGTAAAAACGTTTCTAGCTATTATTGGAAAGGAAAGACCTAAAGATGGAAATTCCCAGGATACAGATCTAAGAATCCAGCAGAGTGAAAGGCAGACTGTTGACCTTCAAGCAAGGATCGAGTTTGTCAAAAATGTTAGGAACCAATCGCTCTGCTGCCATGGAAACCGTGTTCAGTACACCTGTGTAACTTCCTTACGCTGGTCTGGTTTGCCCAGCCCTGAAGGGGTACTCACACTAGGAAGGGAAGGCTCAGAGAATCCTAAGTACTTTTCTGTGACTATATTGTGCAGCTGTTTTAAGAAAGTGATTTATTCTCCAGTTTTTTTTTTCCCTAGATTTTTGTGTATGTGAGGCCTAGTGAGAATTCTATCATGGATGCATAGAATTTTGAAGATAGAATGTTCATTAGGCCTACATAATCTGGTGTTTTGTCAACTCTGTGGAAGGGTGGTGTCAAAGCAGCAGTCTGAGCCTAGACCCATATATAGCCTCCTCTGAAGCTGTCTTTCTTTTACACTCTGCAGCTCCTGGCTCTCAGTAAAACTCATTTGGTGCTACAGACATCAGTTAAGATAAAAGTTGTAAGTTATGTTCTGTGTTGAACAAAGACCTTAAAAGGAAATTTCCACCATGTTCTAAAAATAGATGTGATTACTGATCTTAAGTAGTCGTTAATTTTGCATTTTGCAAATTTGCAAATTTCTCCTTACAATGTCTAGAAGGTGAACTTGGGAGAATCATGTTATGTAGTTCCAGACTAAACATTTAGGTAACCCACGGTAGTTAAAGATATGAGTCCATAGGATCCTCTGGCACATCCCAGTCTTCCTATATGCTGCCCCCTCCTTGAAAGGCAGAGTGAGTCTACAGTGGGAGGCAGGAACTCACTGGTCCAGCCACGGCTAGTGGGAAACAGTGAGAACCATAAGCCAGAACAGCTGTCTGTGTCTGACACAGCTGAGCAAAGCTAAGCCAAATACAGTTTTTTGCCAGTGTTCTGTCTCTCACTTGGATTTCTGTAATATCTATACGAGTTGCATTTGTGGGGAACTTTTTACATTATGATTCATTTATGTCTTTTCCCAGAAAATTATTTCTGCTCTCAAGGAAGTTACCTTATCTGGTTCTACTTTGGAGTCTTCCTTTCCATGGGGACTGTGAAAAGCACAGAAATGTTGGATCGCCCCAGATTTCTCTTGGCATACATGCCCCTAAGCAAACTCAGAAACAGTAGATATAGAAACAGATTGGATTTTAGACTTCCTCCTATAAGTAGTCTACAGGGCCTTATCCTCAGAAAATAAAAAATAAAACGTAATAACAAAGTTAGTTTCCCTAAAACAACCTTGATAATATATAGAGAAATGATATAAAATTAATATAAAATATAAGAATTTTCCAATTATAAGTTATAGTGAAATCTTTTAACTAAAAAAAAAACAAAAGAGAAAACAATTGAATAGGATAAGTCAACCTGCAGCCTGGGAAAACTTTCAAACTTTTAAGCCAGGCTAACTCATGAGTTGTAATTCAACCACTATGCGGGTTCAAGGCTTGGGAACTCACCTAGACTGACTCAGATAATTTTTCTATCTGTTTAATATTTCATTTTTATGAAGAACAGAATGTCATATGTCATAAATTCTCAGGTAGTCTAAAATGATTTGAGACTGATAATACCTATTCTCTCTGTACCTGTAACACTTATCCTGGGACAAAATTATATGATCTGTATTTCTTTTGATATCACAAGTTTGTCCCTTTGTAGAATCTGTAGAAATAAATATCCTGGTTCCTAGTCGGTTAGAGAAGCAAGAATCTCTCAGCCATGGTCTCTGACTCAATCATCTCAATCATCCATACACCCCTGTTCCTTTCTTCTCTGCTGGGAACAGACTGATGCTGGGACTGACCACTGGCAATCCATGAGAGCCGAGTTCCCTGTTTACATAGCTCGTAGATATTCTCAGGTTAAGTTGATGTATTTTTTGTGTTTTCACTTAAACTAGCTCTTTCTAATCTGTCAACTTTAAATGAGAATGGTACCATTCTTACAATTACCTGGAATGTTGCAAAAGGGGTGTAGCCAAATACTTAGAAATGATGACCAAAGTTCACCTATGTGTGCATTTTTGTAGATGGAGTATTTTGCAAAGTCACCAGATTGCATGTGATACTCAAGTCTAGAAATTTTGTCTCTGACAATAAAAGATATTGCTAGTCATAGCATAAGCCTAGCCTAGCCATAAGGAAAAAATACATGTCATATAAAAGAGCAAAAAAAAAAAAACCCATAACTTAGATGAAATAGCTGTTAATTTCAACTAGTTTTCAAGTGGCATCTGTTAACTTCTGTTGTAATACTTTAGCAAGTGTCAATTATTCTTTCAATGACTTTTCTATTAATTAACTCAGGTGCAATACTCATTTCATATAACAAATCATCAGATTAATGAGGCCAAGGGGAAATTAGAGTCACTGTTTCATGTTATGCCTAAGAGGAGTGGCTTCTGACAAATACTTACATATTTTCACTTAGTATTTTAATCTCCTTGTTTTTAAGTAATTTCAAGCTAAGTTTTAATTCAAGGATGATGCCCATGGGACTTTAATCAGTGCCTAGAGAATTCTTGCAGGCTTCAGTGGAGATCTATGTGTTTTCTCTATTGGTCCATAGGCTTCATCATTTGGGTTTTATATGTCATTTCTAAGATTTGCTTTCTAAAATTTGGTCTGGATTATATTATACATTATGTATATTTCCCCTCTAATGGCTTTCCTTTTGGCATTCATCCTTAATCATCAGTTGGCTTGACTTAAGCATGAGGCAATCTAGATAATAAGGCTTTAACAGAGTCACTAACAATACACAATGATAGGAGCATGTTTCTAGAGCAAAAAAATCTTATAGGTAGATGTAAAATTGTTTATAGGTAGATGTAGTTTGGGAAGGCACATGAACCTCCAAAATAAATGTGGTTCTCCTAGATACCTTGGTTTTAGCCTTTCTCCTTATACTTGGGCTTCTGCTTTATACAACTCCAGCTGTGCATTGTTTTCAGCTGTGTGTGTGTGTGTTTGTGGAGAGTGTGTGCGTTTGTGGAGAGTGTGTGCGTTTGTGGAG